>NC_081531.1:9614438-9914438 GCF_030273125.1 Centropristis striata
TCAGGAGTCAGATGACCGTTGCCGCGGCAGCAGCCAACCCCGGTCATGGTGGTAACCCAGCGAGACCCTGCCCAATCAGCAAAACAGTACGGACCGTGAGGTCACCTGTGGGTCGCGGGGTAGAGATCGATGTGGAGTACGGCACAGATGACAACGAGGAGCCTGAGGAGTTCCCACAGGGGGAGGTGGTGATGGAGCAGATGAGCTCTGAGTGGTGGGTAGCGGGGGCTCAGTCGGAGCACAGCAGACCTGCTCACCGCCGAGCGATGAAGGCCGATCCGCTGGTAAATGTTGCTGCAGGCCAGCTGCAGCGAGTGTGTTGTCCCCGCTCCCTCCCTGTAGCGCTGTGGATCTAACCTCTAGTGGATAGAACGTAACGCCACCACTCAGTAGACAGCTATGTTCCCATCATCACCACTACAGCAGACAGAGGGAGGTCACATAGCACTGAGCTCAAAGTTAAATAAACACACAATAAATAAATGTGCCTTTGAAATAAACAAATATTCACCTATTCCTGAAATTTAAAAAAGCAACAGCAAATATCAACGAATATTCATATATAGTGACTCATAGAAGCATAGTTTAATATAATATATAATAATTTGTTTTTATTTAAAAAATATTTTTTGTTTTTTAAAAGGACTACTCTTCATATTTCATGGGACTTTTATTTCATAATTCCACATTAATTTTTTTCAGGGGACCTTTAATTCCTTATACCACATTTATTTTACTACATATAGTCCCTTTTTTTGGATAAAAACATTTATTCAAATTGTGTATATATTTATAATTACATTTATTTCAGGATTTATTTAATATACTAGTTTGTATTGTATTTCATATGCATATTATTTATTTTTTTTACTTTAACAGCATGCTGCAATGGTACACTATGAATACTACTGGTACACTAAATAACATGCCAGTTGGGTTGTTAGCTGACGTGTAGCTGACTGTTCTCCTTCTGTCTGACTGCTCTACTTCCTGTTGCATTCATATTCTCCTATACCTCTAAAATCACTCAGCTCTTGTCTTTAACTAGTGTGCCTTGTCCCGCATTAGCCCACAGTGACTGTGCTCTAGTTTGTGTCTGCCAACACCACCACAATGCAAAAAAAAGGAACATGTTTATGTTGAAACAGCAGAATGTGTGAAACCCTGTTCAAGTGTATCTCCACTAAAATAACTAACAATTTAAATACATTCCAATGAGATAAAGCACAGTTTTTTGAATATTGTTTAAAAACATCAACAGCTACATTTTCCATTTATTCTTCCTGAACCCAAAGTGTCCTCTCCTCCCCAGTGGTGATTTTGTTTCTTTATTAGATTCTTATTGTCTTGTTTTTTTCTGTATGTTGAGCAGGAGCCCAGCCAGATCCCTGCTGCTGAGGCCGGCCCGTCGTGGGGAGCACAGGCTGAGCTCTCTTCTAAACCAGCATGCTTGCAGGCCAAGCAATTCAAAGGTCAGAGACTCTTTCCTCTTTTGTCTTCCTGTTTCCGTCTCTCGATTCTGTCTTTTTGAGCAGCTAAAATCTGTAGTGGTCTGACGCTGACACACCTGTGCTTTCTGTTGGCACGTCTCCCCCTCTCTCACATGATGGTAGTCAGATTAGCACCTTGTGTAGGAAGGGAGGGGAGGGTGGGGGTCAGGGAGAGGGAGGTGCTGTAGCTGCAGCGATGAAGTGGGAGAGAGCCTGCTAAGCTGAGAACCGGCTTAACCCAAAGTGGCTTGTCATGACAGGAGGAAGTGACAGACATTAAAATAGTAACCTCGATTAGCCAGCAAAGAAACGACCTGCAGCGAGGGCGTATGAGCTTCTCTCTTTCTCTCTGCTTATTTTCTTCTGACACAATGAAACAGACTGCACTCTTGTTTAATAAGCCTAACCTTTCAGGGTTTCACAGTTGACTACACACACAAGAGCTTAAATGTACACGTGCACTCAGATAGAGGAAGGGTGCAGGGAGAAGTTCTGTCCTATCTACTAGAAAATCAGTGAGGATGTGAAAGTGTGCAAGTTGCCCGTGACTCTTGCCACAGATGGGCTGATTCTCCCTAATGAGATAGAGAACACGTCTCCTCAGCGCAGCTTAAAGTCTCACTACAGCTCTTCAAATTTGTCGCTCGCTGTCAAATAGGCTATAGTTGTAATACTTTTAGCCACAGCGGTGTCATACCTCATGCTTGCTATGCTGAAAACAGTACTACAAGCCACACTTAAAGGCAGCTTTGCATGATCTGCACCTTTGATAATATCCTTTTTTTTTTGTCAGTGAACGTCCCCAGATTTAGATTAGAGAGTGGGTCAAACAGTGTTTTCCCTGGTGCTTGCTTGCTGCAGATCATGAACGAGTGCACGTTTGTCAAACGGCTCACACAGCTTAGGATCAGTGGTTTAGCTTGATTACCTCTTTTAAGGACATGCCTGTGCTCGGCGAACACTGTTCATAGCAGCACTGGTGGGAGGTGGGGGAGGGGAGAGCTGCCTATGCTATTTGCAGAGCACAGTGCAAGCTATGCATGGCTTATGTGCGGAGTAGGTGTAGTGGAATAGTAGTGACTGTAAATTGTATTTAGATTTTATAAAGGCAGCATTACCGAAGCAAAAGAAATTGCTTGGAAATGAATGAATCATTTGTTATTCGTTTTAATTAAACCCACAGAAAATTCTGTCAACGTGAGGAATTTAGCATTAAGACTCATAAGATAATCAGTGCTTTGAACACTGCACTTCTCTAAACTAAAGGAAAGACGCTTGTGAATCAGTCACCTGAGAAGAAGCATCATTCAAGTATGTAAATCCTGTGCCAAATACATCTGGATAAGTATTGTGACCATTTGTGTGTGTCTGCAGGTGGTGTTGATTCACCAAAGACAAAAGGAGACGGTGACGTCCGTATCTTTGTGGCCCTCTTCCCCTACGATCCTGCCACTATGTCGCCCAATCCTGATGCTGCTGAGGAAGAGCTGCCCTTCACTGAAGGACAGATCATCAAAGTATGTCCCCCACAGCTCAGACACCACCGCTTTTATTTAAAGCATCCCTGATTAGCTCACATTAACGGAGGCTAATGCACACACAAGGTTAAATATGCACATATTATATAATGATCCTCTTATGAGTCATTTTGGAGCATTTCTGTACCTTTGACCCATCTTTGGAAGCCCACAAGACATTAATTAAATATAATATGGAGATAGTAATATTACAGTGGGCCAGTAGAAACATTTTCACTCCTCTTAACAGGTTTACGGAGATAAAGATCCTGACGGGTTCTACCGAGGAGAGTCCGCTGGTCATCTGGGCTATGTTCCATGCAACATGGTTTCTGAGATCCAGGTGGAGGATGAGGAGACCCGGCAGCAGCTCCTGCAGCAGGGCTTCTTGTCCACAGCAGCCTCCATGGAGAAGATCGGTAGGTGGAACTGTCTAAACACGTGCCTGTGGGCGGATTTCACACTAAATGACAAATGTGTTCTGTGTAAATTGTTATCATGTTGTGTGCTGTTAAATGTTGTTTTTTTACGGTTAGAAACAAGACTTTTACATCCTTTACTGTAGGTGTAAATTGTAATGTTTGACTCATAATATCACCGCTGTTCATGTTTAAGTGGGAAGTGAAAATAGCAGCACAAGTGTTCAGAATCCAGAATTCAAATATACATTTTCACTTTTATTTTTCCAGTTATTAAATTGGCCAGCTGTGTAAAGAGACACATTGTCATATTTTGTTTTCTGGTTAATTGAAGAAAACATTTTTTTCAGATGATGATGAAGGAGGAGAAGTGAAAGCTCCCTCAGGCTGCTGACTGTTTGACCCAGCAGGAAGCTCAAAGAAAGCTTGCATCATATCAGACTAGATTCCAGTTGAGCTATATTGAAATGGACTCAACTGGTGCTGTAAGATACATAATTTCAGCATCAAGATTGTAATGAGCACATGCACAATATTTCCATTTTAGGATGTGCAATGTCAAGAAGGCAATATCATAAACGTGATGCCACAACTTTTTGCTCGCACAAATCTCGTTTTCTATGACTAATCTTGGGGAACTCAACCTGGTTGTTCAGCTGCTCAGTGTGTGAGGTTTCCCCCACGGTACGTCTCCCCAGCTGGCCTCCTCTGGTTAGATCGGCTTGGAAATAACCCGGGGGGAAGATGGTTGGTGGCTTCAGTCATGAGCTTTACAGCACTTATCAGCAATCCACCCAACTAGTCTTTAAACACCAACCTCTTCTACTTTACCAGGCTTTGTTGAGTGACTTTTTGGTCTTGTCATCATCATTTGTAGGTAAATGTGTTTATTATGAAATTGTTTAAAAGAGCTCAAAGGATCAGGGATAAGTAGGAGGGAAAAAGAGGAGGAGGAAAAAAATGTTGTTATGCACTGGAGAAAAAAGTGGAAATAAAATGTTGAGGAAAAAAATTGGAAATGTCAAGAATAAAGTAAACTTTTTGAATTTGGCAAAGTAGACTGCAAGCTACAACCTGATTGTCCTCAAAACGTCTAATATTTGTCAAATTCACATAAATTACATAAAAGCAGATTTTCCCAAAACAATAGTTGTAGTAGCCTACTACCTGGATAGCTCATTTATGTGTCAGGGTGATTTTAGTTCAACTACACCCTTAAATATGGTGTTTATTGCTCATTTACATTGATGAAAATCAGGTTGTAGTTTGGTGGCCGTTTCTCGAAAAACAATGACTTATCGCCACAGGAACAGACTTTTATCTTTTTCAATTATGAATTAATTATCTTCATTGATGTAGCCTCTTCATTTTGCACCAGACTGATGCATTTCACTTTAAATTCTACAAAACTTTTCTTCTATAAGAGCATTCCCCGAGACTCCTAAAGGGTGAAAACTCATGCAGGCTATTTTTCATATTACTGTATATTGCAGAAAACAAATATCACAATGTCAGTCTCCAATATTTGCATTACTTTGTATGTGTTTATGGCTTCTTGTTCACTGTGTTGCTATAAAGGAAATAATAACCATCTATTCTCAGTCACTGACTGCGTTTTCATGCAGGTGTCTAAAAAATAAACCAAAGTCAAAGTGTTTGCCTGCAGCAAGGTGTAGTGAGCCACGCTGTAAAATCAAGCTGACAGACACTTTGCTTCTGTTTCCTGCTTGCTACCCAGAGCGGTATCTACAGATGGTTTAACCTTTTCACTTCCACTTGTGCTCACTGCTGTGTCTGCTGCTCACTGGTTGTCATTTTTAAATTGCTCTTCACTGGCTTTTCATTGTCTACTTTGTCTGGTCTGCTTCTCTCAAACAATTGCACCTCTGTGTTTCTTTTTGGTTTCAATATTTTTGTTGTTGGTCTTCCTTTCTAAAACTCCATAAAGGCACTCGCACACACGCACAGCTTCCGCGTCGCCCTGTTCCACCGCCGAAACCGAGACGATCCAAGAAAGGTGTGTCTCGCTGCAGATTGCGGCTTCCCACCTCCCTCCTTTCTTCTCCTCTCTGGTTTGCTTCTCTTTCTGTCTCTTTCACTTTTAGCTTTTGCTCTTTCAGTTGCTGCTTCTCACTCAGCGACCAGGGGGGATTTTTTTTGAGGTCAGCTACTGTAGAAATGAAATGAGGCAGCTTCCCAGTAGTCTTTTGATATATTACCACTATGACTCTCTACAGTAGTTTTATCGGTAACACTTTATATTAAGGTACACATATTCAGCATTAATTAGTTGCTTATTTACATGCAAATTAGTAACATATTGGCTCTTAATTAGTCATTATTAAGTACTTATAAATGCCTTATTCTGCCGTATACTTTGTAGTTTTGTGTTTTGTTATGTAAGAACAGACCATATTCATTGAGTTTTATTAAGGTAGAATAATTATTATCCTTATAAAGTCCGTACAAAGCAAAGCATATTAAGATTGTAACTCATATACAACAACTTCCTTACTTATGACTAATAAGCAATAATTCTGAGGTTATTGAGGGAAAACTCTTAGTTAATGGCTTACTGGTTGTATAACAAGGCCATGCAGAATAATGCATTACTTAATAATGAGTAATTAAGGGCCAATATGCTATGCTAATAAGCAACTAGTTAATGTTGAATATGTGTACCTTAATATAAAGTGTTACCGTTTTATATATCATTATCTATTATTAGGTGTTACACTTCTAGGCCAATCACAGTAACTTCATCTTTCCACAGGTTTATTTTTTTTAATCATTTTTGTCAATTACACTATCACAAATGTTAAAGGGATAGTTTAGATGTTTTGAAGTGTGGTTGTATGAGGTGCTTATTCATTGTCAGTTTTTTTTTCCTGCAGTAGGTGATGGTTGGCAGCAGATAAACATATTTTAGGTACCTACAATTTTTTTATATCAATTTAAGTTTAGCTAAAACACTGACTATGGATAAGTGCCTCATGGAACCCCACTTCAAAAGATCCCAGCTATTCCTTTAATAGGCACATACATGAGTACTGAGTCAGCTTTCATTGGATATTCATGTAATACATTGCAGACATAGCAGCAGAATGTTACTTATTGGTTGAGAAAAGAAAGTCCTTTTGCTATTATTCTGCTCCGATGTCACAACTGCATTACATGATCACCTAAAGTTCACTTGTTGAGACATCCATCCCCTCTGATCTCCACCTGTGACTCTGTGTGAGACATACTTTAACCTCCAGACAGGATTATTCTTTGGCCCTCTGAGGTCTCGTATCATTCTCTGTGCTTATGCTCTTTCCCTATACCTCGTCTCTTCCAGTGGAGTCTGCAGCACTCTGGGAGGAGAGCGTAGACTCCTCCAGCCAAGGTTTGTACTTCTCTAACTCTGTCTGTTTCATCTGCATGACGTCTGACGACCGTTTCTACGTCCACTGGAGGACAGCATGTGTTTACTTGCTCTTCTATACATTCACGTGTCATTTTATGAACCTTTTCTTTAATGTTTGGTCTGTGTTCTAGCTGCTGATAACACCAGGGCTCACCTTCATTCATCCTTATTAGGGACTGTTTGATTATTTGGGGATATTCTGAAGAATTTGACCTTTTAAAGATCCTCCAAAAAGGAAAAAAAAAGCAGGAAAACAATAGAATCAAATACTTATTATAAAAGAAGGAAGGGTCATTACAACACTGTGTAGTGCATGAACCCACATTGGCGTAAAGTTGTCTTGTTTTCTGTTTTTTATTACTGCCATTGACCAAATTATACAGTCATGGAAAAAAATATTAGACCACCCTTGAAATATTAGAATATTAGACCACCCAAAACAGAAATAGCTCATAAGAGTCTAATGTAAGAGCTTATATTTAGCCATTTTCCATGGTTTTCTTATTATGATTTTGGTTATTATCATGAAAACCATGGAAAATGGCTAATTATCAGCTCTTACATTAGACTCTTATGAGCTATTTTTGTCGTTATCATTACATTTGTCCAAACAAATGTACCTTTAGTTGTACCAGGCATTAAAATGAACAAGAAATTGTAGAAAACAATGGTCTAATAGTTTTTTCCATGACTGAATGTGACTATAAATCTGAACCTTTACCACTTGCTGATGCTTGTAACTTTTTAAGTCAACAAACTGAGTGAGCTTTCACACAGTGTTTAGCTAATGTTAGCCAGCAATACTACGTTAATTTCAAGCTTAAACCATTCAATGTTAGGAAGAAGTAGTCCTTGTAAGAGAAACCAAGACCAGCACTAATGCAAAACTTCTTTCTTTTATAGTTTCCTGGCCGTAAATCTACTGTCGTCTACTAAAGTTCTTATTTAATCCCCAGTTCTAAACGTCAAGCAGTCCCTTCTCCTAACTTTTCATTTCACAGTGCCAGTGACATCATTCAATCATCAATTCATTTCATTTTTACAGCTCGAGCTGCTGTAAGCTTTTCACTGAAAATACAACCTCTCACTGCTAATCTCCTTTTATTTTTTTGTATTCTTATTTTCATGTGTTTGACTGCAGTGCTGTGACTTTTCCTCGGCCTAGCATGAGGCTGAGTGAGTCGGACCTGCATGCTGATGAGCTGATTTCATTGCAGAGACACGTTACGGGTCTAATGATCAGGTTGTCTGACTGTACTGTGTCTGTTTGACTGACAGATCCCAGCCAGACTGCCACTGCTGCAGCTGTGGGGAACCCAGCCCCCGGAGCTCGCAGGATGGTCGCCATCTTTGATTACGATCCACGAGAGAGTTCCCCCAACACTGACATAGAGGTCAGATTTATACATGCCATATATATTTTTTGTGGGTGTGTCTGTGTAGTAGTTTTTGCTTATTATCCGCCTTGTTTTTTTCTGACTGTTCAGGCTGAGCTGACCTTCAGTGCAGGAGACATCATACATGTGTTTGGTGACATGGATGAAGATGGCTTCTTCTACGTAAGTGTTTACACAGCTGGAGAATTAAGAAAGTTTTGTTTATTGCTACATTTTAGTGAGTTGCAATGTCATGAAATCATTGTGTGGTTGTTAGCAATGCTGTTTTCTTATATTTATTAAAATACTAATAATAATGATGATAATTACTGTGTGAATAGGAGTTTTTCGAGACAACACATCTACATAAGTTGAAATGAAAATATATTGATTCTGACTATCTGAATAAATAAATCAAAATAAAATAAGAAATAAGGACATTTGAGATGACTATATACAGCTATTAGGGATGGGAATAGTTAGTCGATGATTGATTAATGGTTGTTAAGTATTTGTTCGATCACATGGAATTTTTAATCGATCTGTGTATTGTTTAATTTTAATTTTATCTCTGACTGCGTATCAGTATCACCGAACTGAAACACAGCCGAGTGTTCAGTTCTGAGGCCACACGTAAGCCAATGAGCTGAGAATTAAGTTGTCGTCAAACCTTGCTAGCATTAATTACTCAGTTTAATTTTATCAAAAACTTATTTAAACACAAAACACATTTAAATATGCAAAATTACTGTGAAAACTAACCTCATGTCTCTTCAGGGGCTAAAACATAAAACATTGAACTCATGACGTTATCTTTTCAGTTTAATCTCACTTGAGTTAGTTTTACGATCAACAGGAAGTCTCTTTTCGTCCTTTCAAAATAAAAGCGTCCATTATCAAAAATCAGGCTTTTGCATAATACTGTATTTATTTGTAGTTAACAAGCAGTTGAACAGGTGTACCTAATTAAGTGGTTGGTGAACACATATAGCATATACAAATACAATGAGTAGTAATAGTAATAGTAGCAATATAATAGGGCTGCAACTATATATTTTTTAATCATCAACAGTGAATAAGCATCCATCATTATTTCCTAACACCCTATTGAACATTTTCAGTCTTGTTTTGTCCAAAAATATTCATTTTACTATGATTTAAGACTAGGCCTGTCATGATTACACATTTTTTAGGACTATTTATTTTTCCAGAAACTATCACGATAAACGTTAGTATCGTTGCATCGATGTTGTTTCAGTTTTATAACGACATTAGAGCATAATGAGTACATCCTTTTCCACAGCAATTAATTTTTAAATCTCGAGAATATTAAACATTGGAATTGAAAAGTGGAAAAGAAATATTAAAATATCCTAGATAAATAAAACATAAATAAATATTAAATACTTTCAGGCTCTATTAACAAAACATTGTAATGAGATAATCATTATGTATTATCTTATTTTATTATTAAAATAAGATATAAACAGCTGGAATGGCTGCTTGGGAAAGATAGTTTTTTTTGGCAATTCGTACTGCCTGTTAAACATTCGCAGCATCACTTCAAACACAACACAAAAAAGCACAAAAAGTCAATATATTGAGTCCAGAAAAAAACTATCATGTCCATTTTTATATCTGAAACGATAACTCGATATAGTAATTATCGTGACAGGCCTGTGTAAGACCAAGAAAAGCAGCAAATTTTGCATTTAAGAACCTGGAACTGTCAAATAAATTGTAATTTTTGCTTTAAGAGTTACATAATCGTTGAATATATTTTTCTTGCAGGGAGACTTGAATGGACACAGAGGCTTGGTGCCCTCGAACTTCCTGCAGGCCTTACCAGACGATGCTCCACCCGGCCCTCTCTCTGCTCACCCTGCACCAGAACACAAGAAAGAGTCACAGGTGGCTTAACATTTCTGTCTATCAGGCATTCATTAGTGTATACGGTGTACTGTATATGGAACTGTGACCGACCTCCTGACCTGCAGCCATACATTATGTGCCATTTCCACATCCTCAATGACCTTGTTTTTTTTTTACTTTGCATGTATTTCTACCAGCTTTTTTGGTGTTATTTTCTGTTCCGTTTCTTTAATTCTGCCTTGTCACATTTCTTTCACCCCGTTGTTTCCTGCATGGCCTTTTGCAGAAGCACAAACGAAGTGTGCACTTTGAGACTTGATCGTAAGTGTTTTTAGAAAGGACTATAGCATCTCAGTGGTCACTACTAGTGCCCCCTGTTCACTCCCTGTTAATGTCCTCTTCAATCCACCTTCTCTCTAGTTCCACACTGAGCCTTTGTGTATGATCCTCCATCTTAAACACGGGTTAAAAAGTTGATCCCCTGCCCCCTCCTTTGTGTGTGTCCTATCCTTTAGTTTCTCTTTGGGATTTACAGGTGCATCTCAAAACATTAGAATAATGGAAAAGTCCATTTCCAGTAGTTCAAGTCAAATAGCCCCAACCAAGTATTGAGTCATATAGATGGACATACTTTTCAGAGGACAACAATTCCACATTAAACATACTTTTTAAAATTGGTCTTTTGTAGTATTAAAATTTTTTGAGACACTGAATTTTAAGTCTTCATTAAATGTAAGACATAATCATTATAATTAGAAGAAACTAAATAATTAAGACATGAAATGTTTCATTCTGTGTGTAATGGATCTATATAATGTGTTATTTCCACTTTTTGAATTGAATTACTGACATAAATCAACTTTTCTATGATATTCTAATTTATTGAGATACACCTGTCATTTTAAGCATAATTAAGCTTTAGATATTGTTTCTAAAAGTCCGAATCTCTTCCTGAAGGGTACCTGGACGTCTTCTACAGAGCCACGAGACCCTCGACCCTCCACCCCAGAAGGAGCTTTGCCCCCCAAAACAGACCCCCCCTCCCCCGACCCGACAGAGCCCACAGAGCTCCGACCCAAACTGACTCCGGCTGCAAGCCTCCCATCAGACCTGGACCCTGCTCCAGGCCCACCTCCGGCTCCAGCAGCAGTGGAGGCCTGCTGCTCCCCCCCTGCCCCCCTCCCAGCAGACCCCCCGACACAGACTGACTGCTCTGCACAAGCCAAGAAGAAGAAAAGCTTTTTCTCCAAAGGCAAGAAGCTGTTCAAAAAGCTGGGATCCAGCAAGAAAGAATGAGAGTCAGGACACCTGACTCAGAATACTCGCGTCACATTGAAAGCACTTTTTCTATCTTCACTGTTAGTCTCGGTTGGTAGTCGGTTCGGTTAGTGGCCATCAGATCTAATAACTGATGCTTTAACCGTCAGTAATTATACATTGCCTTAGAGCTCTGCTAGCAGCTGTTAAATTTAGAGTGCATCAGCATACATACATGCTTACAGCAACACACGAGCATGTAGAAATGCATGTGGAGTGTGCAAACACACAAATATACTCTAAATACTACCTATCTATCTAAGCATTTGCAATTTTTCAACTAAAAAGGCTTTAATGCTAAACATGAAACGGATATCTCTTTATGGATTGGTTTAATTTAAAGCAAACGATATTGAACCGCAGATCCGACTTCAGCCCAGCTCAGACACGGCTAATTTAATATTAGCTTTAATGTTCATGTACTGGTGCCACTTTATTTATTTGAAGCAAACAAACAGAAGCAGCAGTCGATCTCTTCCTCTGTGTGACTACAAAGAATGCACTATGTATTTTAAATATCTTTCTGCTCGTCTCTCACATGTGTTTCTCACCTTTAAGAGTATTTATATCTATACTTTGTACAGAACATGTTATTTATTTGTCAGACTCTTGCCCCAACCATCACCACATTGCATGAATCAGGGCAGGAAGTTAGTCATATAGAGCTGTCAGAGACAGTGGTGATGTCTAGTTTAGATCTAATTAGTTAAAGGGTTTGACGTTGAGACTGGTTATTGAAAGTAAAGAAGGTGAAGGGTTGTCCTTCTTTGGTGTGTGTGTGTGACGTGTGTGTGTGATGTGTGTGTATGACGTGTGTGTGTGTGTGTGGCTGAAGCTGTCCAGTCCAGTGGTGAGACTGAAAACAGATGCCTTTCTCTGACATTAACACAGGAGCTCTCCATGTTTGTGACAGCAGTCACAACCGGCCTAAATGTTGCATACTGCATATTTTCTGTCTGTGTGTGAGTGTGAGACAGAGACCTGCAGCAGGTGAAAACAAAGTGATCTGGTGATCAGTAGGCTGCAACTAATGATCAGTACTCAATCATTAGCGATTAATCAATTAATCTTTTGGCCAGTAAACCTGTAAAAAACAATCACAGTTTCAGTCCCCCCAACAGTTAAAGAAACCTAAAGATATCCAATTAAATATCATGTAAGATAAGGAACAAAAGGTAAATTCTGACATTTGAGAACCTAAAATTCATCAAATATTAAGTGTTTCTGCTTAAATTGATTGTCCTCGGAGTTGATTAAAAATGCTTTCACCATTGACGAATCTCCCCAAATATACAAAATCAAGACAAATGTTCCGGTTTTAAAATAGTTTGAGTCTTTTAAATTGGGCTGTGCTTAGTTTTTGAGTAGTTTTTGCATGTCTATGAATTTGGTTTATACCTGTTTTTTTTCTGCACATTGGCAGATAAAAATGAGGATGCACTAGTATTTTTCAATATTTGGATTCCAGTTGAAGTAGCATAGGATTGTTTCCAACTACTCTGATCCAAACATTTCCAATAACTCCATAGCACTGTGAAGTCCAAAAGGTTTTCTCCAGTGTTATACAGGATCTGGTGCAGCCACAATGAGAGTCAAACCCACAGACTGACCAACAAAGTATTCAGTCAAACTGAACTGAACTGATATCAAACATGTATGGACGACAACAACTGCAGCATTTTATCAAACTTTCCTCAACTTTAAGCTTCACTACTCTGAATTTTTTTGAATGAAACATAAAAAAAGCCGAACTTTGGAGCGTTATTTCGACAACTAAACATAAAGTATAATAATGCCATGATCAGTGAGTTAGCTACAATTTTAAGATTATGATTATGATTAAGATTCCCTTATTGGTCCCACAACTGGGAAATTCAACCTCTGCATTCAACCCATCCCTTTTACACTCCAGTGAACGCACCATGCTTAGGAGCAGTGGGCTGCACGTTTCTGCACCCGGGGAGCTGTGGGGGGTTCGGTGCCACTCCTGCTGATTTAAAAAAAAAAAAAAAAAAAAGAAATCTAAAAATTTAAATGTGATTATTCTCAAACAAGTTCTGGTCAGTCTGAAAACCTTTTGGACTAATTGATTAATTGACCATCTGCAGCCTTACTGCCCTACAAAACCTAACTGCAGTAACTACATTTTTGGTCAAAATTGAGTTATAACTAAAAATGAACTCCTTGTTGTCTGTTTCATCTTGTGAAAAAGTTTTAGATTTCAATTTTGATTTATTTCAGAGAAATAATTATATAAAAAAACACAAAATCCAAATCAAAACCAAAGCAAACCGCAGTAAGTTCATTTACCGCTTATAACAAATTCAGTTTTAAAATGTTTATTCACTGAAACAAAATATTAAAGCTGAAAGAACACAACAGCATTGTAGTTACTACACTCTGTTTGTGCATTACTATTAGAACAGCAGAGTACAGCAACTACATTTTTGGGTTCAAAGAATGAAAAGAAAAATTGTCATGATTTTTGAGCTTATAAATAACATCAATACATGTTGAAATAAGTGTCATATCACTTACCTACCTATAACTCATTTGGCTTTAATAACTTTAAAGCAGTTTTTCTCAGTTTTGCCCGTTGCGTAGTTACTGCAGTTAGGCTTTGTAGGGCATCTTAGCTAATTAATACTCCAAATTCACAAAATATTCTAGATAAATGAAATAGTCACATTAGAGAATGAAACAGTGTTATATACATACAGTATATAAGCCTTTAGGATTCATTATTGACTGTTGAACGTAGCATGCAGGAACAACACTTTAAATGCTCATTTAAAGTGAGTTTTCATTCTTGACACTGGTGGATTGTGGCTCTGTTGTACTGTGAAAGACTCTGCAATAACGTGTCTGTGTATCTTTACTTTGCCTCCATGTTTGAGTACAATAACATTCTGGTGTGTGAACATTTGGTCGGACAAGCTAAACCGTGTCTCTCGGTTAGTTTGTGTCCACACACTGGCATCATACAGACTGTTTAGTTAAAGCTAAAAAACATTAGCATTATAAATAGATACATATAAACATTATGTATCCTCTAATGGTTGACTCACATTACTGTGTAGTACAAGTGTTGAGTTTTGGTGGGAGTGTGTGGACCCGGCCTTAGTATTGAGCTCAGTTACAACTCATTCTGATTGGATGGTTCATCTGTGTGACACAGGGCTGTTCGGTAACTTCTCAGGTTTTTACTTGTAGTTTCTTATTAATGCTGAGCCACGTGTTGACTCCGGCTGTCAAAAAAAACTGCAGAATATGCCAAAATCTTAGGTGCTTTGCCTGTTACCATAGCTACGAGAGACCAAGCAGCATGAGGGCGAGGCGGGGTTGAGGCCTGGAGGTTCGTTTTTGAAAAAAAAAAAAAAAAAAATCCGACCTGATTTCACTCACGCTGTCACACATTGTTTTCTCTTTAACGTCATGAATGTTTTTAACTGTTTGTCAGTGTTACATAAAGGGAGCATGATGATGCCAAGAATAAAAGGGAGGGCGGATCGACAAAGACACTTTAGATGTAATATAGCCGGGATAGAAGCAAGACTGAGGCTGTACTGTATGTTTTATTTATTTATTCTTTTTTTTTTTAAAGGGGGTTTGGATGCTCAAAAGTTGCCGAAATGTACAGTGAATATTTGTACTGATCTTGTAATTGACGGCCTTTTAATGCACAAGTATTCCTCTACCTGCTGTGTAGTGAGTAGGCGGCTCCGCTGTTGACTGAATAGCACCCACATAGCTCGTCTTTTAGCTCAGTTGATCATATTTAGCCTTACAAGAAGACCTTGTTTAGTCTTAATATGTTGTTTACAGGATGTTTATTGACTGCATGCATACCAATGTTTATACCCATGTTCGGCCTTATTTATGTTACTGTCATATTTATGTTTTTCTAGGCGGACTTGTCCACAATATTTGAGTTGTAAATGCAGTGGAGAAGAAGCTGTAGGAGCTGTCTGTATATAATGAAGTGTTGGGACTTGTGGTATATTTTCATACAGCGCGGGAAACTTCTTTTTTTTTTTTTTTTTTTTTTTTCTCTTTCCTGACCTGCATTCATTGTTTGAAAGTGGAAGATTTACCTTTTTATATATTAATGTTTTTATTACCCTTTTGGAAGCTCATGTGTAAATATTTTTGTTAATATTGTTTTTTTCAGATTTTTTTTTTTTTTTCTTTTTGCATGTCCAGACATTGTGGATGGAGGAACAGTAACTGAAGATGTAGTACACAGAGGACTTGAAAATTGTGGTGGTTTCTTTCAATATGGATCTTTTTACAGGAATAAAGTATGTATATTTTCACAGAAAACAGAGTCTTTAGTGCGTGTGGATGACAGACGTTAACACAAGGTATTGTTTCATTCCCATCTTTATTGCACATCACACAGATTACACATCATATGTACGTGATTATCTCTTCTTTTACAGGACAGTTGAGTTTTAAAATGGAGGAAAGAGTAGCGAGGTTTTGCTCGGCGCCACACACCACCCATGTGAATTAACTGGAGCAACACTCTGGGTAATGCGTGGCATTTTGTGAGACAAAGCAGCTTCCTCTTTTGTGACTTCCTGTGCGGGCTCCACGCGGGGCCTCTCCTCTCCCTGAAGCCAACAGTACACTCATCCATAAAGTAGGAAACACTACACTGTGGCGAGGAGTTTAGTAGTGCTTTCTACTTTATGGATGACTGCACTGTACATCCTCTGCTCGTCTTCTGTCTTCGAACCACTTCTCTCTTCTTCTTCTGCACCTGCGTCTGCAGCTGCACACACACACACACACACACAGACACACACACCAACCCCCACCCGGACACACACTCTGACACTGAAACCTCAAACGCTCAAACAGCCCCTCGCTTCAAAAGTCAACCCAGAAAATGCACACTTCCTGATTTGTCTTGATGGGTAGTTTTCCACACAGATCTAACTGAGGCCTGTTTGCATGTTTGTACAAGACAAAAAACACCCAAAGGACCCCACCCGTGTGCCTCAAACTGCCCTTCAGTGCTGAGTTTAAGGCAAAAGTCTTGCCAGAGGAAGCGCTATCTTGAGGAAGCCATTTTGTCAGCAATGACTAAGCTCTTCTGTCTGAGCAACAGATCTCTGGGTATATTTAAAATAAAAAGTTTTGTAGAAATATCTACAAACTTCCAATTTCAGATCCGAAACAATGAGATTAAATGCAAAAAGTCGATAAATACATTTAACAGTTAAACATAATAATATTAGTAATATTACAGCAAACAGCAAAAAAGAGTTTTAAGTGTAATGTGTTTTAATCTAAATTCTAAATGGACTTCTGAATAGAGGTCTCTCACAGCAGAAGTTAAAAGAAATGCAAAGTTAATGAAGTAAAAAAGCTGTAACTTATCTTTAATTATCTGACAGATAAATCAGATAAAAAGCATTTTTTTACCACGTCGATTGCAAATAACTGTAGCATGAGATAAACAATGTCGCCCGTCATACTTTACCTCAACCTTCTTTTCTCTTGTTTTAAGTGACGGTTGTCCGGCAGCCTCGCAGGTGTCTTCAGTCTGTCCAAGGAGTGGATGAAGAAGAAGAAGTTGTCTCCTTTTGAACCCTCCGAGACCACGTGATGTAACCACAGGAAGAGGTCTAACAGTCACAGCCGCTCTCTTTCTCTTCTTCCGGCTTCATTCTCTGCCTTCTGCACTCACAGCTACAAAGATACATTTTCAATCAAACTAAACGGGAAACAAAAACACTCTACGTGTCATATTTTGTATACAATATTTAACTTCTTTCTAAACATAAAAAAACACGACCACATCCTCGATTTCCTTTTAATAATGTCATTTTTCTTTATCACATTCAAATCAAATCCTTTTAAGGCTTAAGCTCAGTTTTTTTATCGTTTCTGATGCCGTGCTGCGAGCGATGATGTCATTCAAACTCATGCAGGCGTCCTGTAGCTTCATGCAGCTTCTGTCCACAGCACAGAGCAATGGGAACTTAAGTAATAAAGACATGGAAACGGATTACTACACACTGTGAATGTAACCTATTTACAGTGGATTTGACCTTTTTTATATCACTTCAGATCATTTTATTAACAGTTTCATGACGTGCATGTGATACGTATATTATTATCAGATAATATAAAGAGGTTTGTGCGTGACTTCCTGCTCAGAGATGCAGGAAGGTGTGGTTGCGTCAGGTAGCTGATGGCTGAAACAGTTCCTGTGAGATGATGGTTTCACTGATAGACTGACTTTCCTTCGCTAGAAATAAAGTCTTCAGTTGGATGAGTTCATCGTGACTAATACATGTTGGTTCTTTCTGACTCAACCGTCCCATCAGCTCAGATGGTGCGAAATGATAGAAATTAAGTAGAAGTAAAAGTAAGACAAGTTTTTTAAATCTTATTTTACTTACTTACTTACTCTGGCCAGAATTAAACAATTTGAGCTGAAAGCACTAAAATACGTCATTAAAGGATTAAAGGCTGTATCTCCATGTAATACTTACTTACTGATGTGTACATTAAAGGGTTAATGGTCGCTGTTCTTCCTGTCTATACAGGCTGCAAAACATTATTCTAGTCTAAAGTAAAACTGAACTAAAATATGGTGTAAAAAAAATAAAAATGAGTTAACCCTCCTGTTATGTTCATTTATCAGGAACAGCAAAAAATGTTTATGGGTCAATTTCACCCGGGGCATTTTTAATTATCCACAACTCCATTACTAACCTTCTCAATCAACATTTAGTGATTTTAGTGATTTTTATGAGGAAAATGCATTCCTTTTTCATAAAAAATGCATGTTAAAACTTTTTTATGTACATTTGAAAGACCTACATACAATAGTTTTACATGACATTGTTTTTTTTTGTTTTTTGTTTTTTTTCTTCTTATGAAAAATACTTTTATATTTTTTTATAATAGGAGGGTAATTCAAGTAATAATTTGACAATATTTTATACCTACAAAAATAACTCAAATAAAGTAAAAATTTTATAGTTTTTGTCAGTTTTAATAGCTATTCAGAATTTCTTGAATCTTGCACTGCTTGTATTTTTATTTAGATATATATATAAACTAATACTGAAACAAGGAAATAAAAACATTTTTGAACAATACAAACTGAACTGAAAGACAAAAACCTACTCTAACTGAAACCAAACTGAATTGAAAACGGAATAAATGCAAATTTTAAAACTAATGAAATAAACACAAAGCTAAAATAACTCTCCTGCATAGAAATCCCTTCCTAAATATATTTGAGATGGAAGACAGAATATCCAGTTGTTCCAAGGAGTTACTGTGTGAAACTGCATTGAGAGGCTCTCTTATGAAGTCAGTATGAACAGTTACAGGGAGCAGATGTACACATGGGGAATGTATGTGAGAATAGTTTTAAAACTATTTCTTCCTCTCCTTTGAAATGAAAGTCCACTAGAGCCCCTTTTTACCGGAATTCTCTCGTTCTAAAGAGAACTTTTTTGCGTGTTGAGTCACATTTTATCTCCCTGATTGCCATTACCTTTTCAAAAGTGAATGGCTGCAGGTTTCAGTTCCTTGTAGATGTGTTCAACTGTAACTGTGGGGTTTCTCTTCATGCTAACAGGAGAGGGGGTTTACTACAGTGTGATGTGCTGTATGTACAGGACAAATGCAGCTTAGATTTATACCACTCTAAAAGCTGATTTATTCTAGTAAAAAAATCAACTTTTCTCTTCTCCAACCAGGCGAAGTTGCTCTGATAGTAAACAGTCTAATCTAGGTCACCAAAAAAGAATCTCCCCTGTCTGCTCTGTGGCTCCAGATAAGTCTTTTAGTTAAGAGGCTGCACATATACACTCAAATAAGAGTGTTTACATGGTAAGATATGAAAAACATTGGGGCACATGTTACATTTTTATTATTTTTAATCCTTGCAGCAGCATTTTTCTTATCTGTTAGTTTTCTCTTCGTAGGCTTTTGAAATCAGCTCTAATAATCTGTATGGAATCACTTAGTTATAGTTGTAAAATGGACATTAATAGCAGAAGTCCTTTACTGAAGTAAAAGTGACAATATAATTGTGTGAAATACTCCATTAGAATCAAAAGACCTGCATGTAAAATCCTTCTTTCCTACTAAAACTACATAATTATCACTAAAAAGGATCAAAAGTACTCGTTCACGCCTTGTAACTGATAAATTATATGACATGACATAAATGTGTAGTTCCTGATGAAGAGCTGGTTTTAACTTATTTATATACAGTCATGGAAAAAATGATTAGACCACCCTTGTTTTCTTCAGTTTCTTGTTCATTTTAATGATTATGACAATTAAAGGTACATTTGTTTGGACAATTATAATGTGAACAACAAAATAGCTCATAAGAGTTTAATTTTAGAGCTGATATCTAGACATTTTCCATGGTTTTCTTGATAATAACCAATTTATTTGAATAAGGCACTGACTGTGAATCCGCCAATGCCTTATTCCCTTGACATGTTTTCCACTTTAATCTTATTTTGCATGCTGAAAAAAGCACAAACCCTCTTGAACATAAATAACTTAACTTTAATTAATTATGTGTCCTTTAAAATTTGACATATGTTTTATTTATCAGTTAGCTTAAAGTTAGCATTAAAATGGCCAAAATATTGGTTCATATATCTCACAAACTCAAAGCTGAAATACAGTCGAATTAAGTGTTGAAATAATTAAATTTCTTGTTTGGAAGTCTTGAAAAATAGCTCAAAAGAGTTTAATTTAAGAGCTGACATCTAGCCATTTTCCCGTTTTCTTGATAATGATTTGATTTTATTATCAAGAAAACCATGGAAAATGTCTAGATATCAGCTCTAAAATTAAACTCTCATGAGATAATTTTGTTGTTATCATTATATTTGTCCAAACAAATGTACCTTTAGTTGTACCAGGCATTAAAATGAGTTAAATAAATTAGAAAACTGTTTTTTTTTCCATGAGTGTATAATTAGGTATTTAAGTTTGACAGGGCTTGGTCAAAGGGTCACAAGATAAGATACAAAGGTATAAAAATGTGCTGTGGTGTGATGGTGGTTGATGAGGTAGGTGTAGAAGGGGGAGGCTACTGTAGAGGAAGTGGATATAGTTGCACATATACGTTCCACTGGCCTTTTGCTCTTAGATGTGTAAACGGCGTGAGAAAGAGGTGTGTATAACCCGTAAAGCTGCATATACTCGCCACACTTTTGGGCGGTGTTTGTTAGAAAATAACTGTTTGTGGAACAGTGGAATTTGTCATCATCTCGCAAGGAAGAGAGGTGTTACTCTAAAGTTTCAACAGAGTCCTGTTTTATGGCAAAACACATTATTTTGCTGCAACCCATTAATGCATTATAACTGCACAGAAAAGTAAAAATGGCTGCCTACTGAATTTAGTTTGTTCACATCAAATTTAGAGGTTTGGGCTTTGACTTTTTAACACCCATATCACATGTACATTTTGGCACCTTTAGCCCCTCAAAAATTTGATTCATTCACAAAAATAATAATAATCCTTGATTTCAGGAGGACCTTGTACTTTAACTGAGTGTATCTATTTAATACATTTATTTGACAGCTACACTGCCCTACAAAGTCTAACTGCAGTAACTACACAAAGGGTAAAACTGAGAAAAACTGATTTAAAGTATGATTAAATGTATTGATTATGTAATTTTTCTGATCAAAAATCATACCGATTTATTTGACCTTTGACCCTAAAAGTTACTGCACTCTACTGCACTCAAAACACAGAATTTTGCTGCAACACATTAATGCATTAAAATTGCACAGAAAACTAAAAATGGCTGACTTCCTGTTAGGGCTCCAAGAGGCTTTTTTGTAAGTCTCCCCATGTTACATCTGCCTACCAAATTTAGTTTGTCTACATCAAATTTAGAGGTTCGGGCTTTGACTTTTTAAACTGTTTGTGCGCACCATTAAATCAATTTAACACATCTAAATCTGACACCCTTATCACATTTACATTTTGGCACCTTTAGCCAAATAATAATCCTTGTTTCAGGAGGGCCTTCGGCAACAGACTGCCGGTTTGTTCTCAGGCTGTAGGTATAGCTGTATGGAGGTACTTGTACTTTAACTGAGTGTATCTATTTAATACATTTATTTGAGAGCTACACTGCCCTACAAAGTCTAACTGCAGTAACTACTAAAGGGTAAAACTGAGAAAAAACTGCTTTAAAGTTTTTTTAACGTTTTTTAACTGGCCAGCCAAAGTAGTTACAGGTAGGTCACTTATTTCTACATGTATTGATTATGTAACTTTTCTTATCAAAAATCATACCGATTTATTTGACCTTTGACCCTAAAAGTTACTTCACTCTGGTTCTACATTGCTGTAAAATGTTTTAATAGTAATGCAAAACCAGAGTGCAGTAACTATAATGTTGTTGTCTTCTTTCAGCTTTTATATTTTGTTTTCAGTGAATAAACATTTTCACATTGATTTTGTTATAAGTGTATTTAAAAGTGTTTAACAACTCTATTCAACTATTTGTGTATTTTAGACTTAATATTATAAAGTAATGTTATATTTAAGTCTTATACATATCCAAAGCAGACTGTGGTGAGTGCAAATACTGCTGTCTGCTCTGGTTTTGAGTTGGATTTTGTAGTTACTGCAATTTTTATAACATTATTTCTCTGAAATAAAGCCAAATTGAAATCTAAAACTTTTTCACAAGATAAAACAGAAGAAGAAGTTCATTTTTAGTTATAACTCATAACTCAATTTCAACCAAAAATGTAGTTACTGCAGTTAGGCTTTGTAGGGCAGTATAGGTACTATATTGTTATTTTTTAAAGTGTCTTCTCATGTCATGTTTCAGCTCCTTTGTGTCTTTGTTTAGCAGCTGTTAAACTGTCCTTACCCCTCACACAAGGCAATATTTTGTGGATGTAGTGAAAAAGTGCAATAGTATTCATGAATTGTGGTGGAATAGAAATATAAAGTAGTATAAAAGTGAAATACTCAGTAAATACTAGATAAAGTCCAAGTATCTCATACGTTCCTCTACTAGATTTAAGGTCAGTATGTGCAGCGTTCTCATACACATTTCTCTATACACACAGTTTGGGTGTGTATAGAAAAATGTGATATGGTTGAGTTTCCATGACGTTCGTTCCTGTTTAATGGTGCATGTAGGTTTATGACTTCGAGATGTCATTGTGATATCAATACCAACACCAACAAAGGCTTTAGAGCCAAGATGACACAGTTATGACACAAAATTCATAAGAAGGAGAAGACGAGGTCAGCTGGTGCACCAGATAAACACTTAAAGCACTTAAAGCTCAAACTGACTGTGTGGACGAGCAGAAACTGTGAGGATTTTATGAATTCATCTGCAGTCATGGAAAAAATGATTAGACCAGCCTTGCTTTCTTCAATTTTGTGTTCATTTTAATGCCTGGTACAACTAAAGGTACATTTGTATGGACAAATATAATGATAACAACACAAATAGCTCATAAGAGTTTAATTTAAGAGGTGATATCTACACATTTTCCATGGTTTTCTAGCTGATCCATTTTTTTATTTAAACAGTTTTCTCTCCTGTGTTACGGATTCAGAACAGGTGGAAAAAAAGACACAAAATGTTTAGTTTTTTGTATTGGTTGCTGTAATACTCATGTTGCCCACAAAAGCATAAAGTGCACCACAAACTCATGCTCTATTGCAGAGGTGGGCAACATTATTTTTCAGAGGGCCACATTGACTTACAGTCATGGAAAAAATGATTAGACCACCCTTGTTTCTCACGCTTTCTTGTTCATTTAATGCCTGGTACAACTAAAGGTGCATTTTGTTTGGACAAATATAATGATAACAACAAAAATAGCTCATAAGAGTTAAATTTAAGAGCTGATATCTAGACATTGTCCATGGTTTTCTTGATAATGATTTTGGTTATTATCAAGGCTTTAGAGCAAGATGACACGATTATGATACAAAATTCATAAGAAGATGAGGTCAGCCGGTGCAGATAAATACTTGCAGCTCATCCTGACTGTGTGGAGGATTCTGTGTATTCATCTATTCGTTCATATTCAGTGACTCGCGTCTCTCACAATGAAGCCTTGTTAAAAATATCCAGCATATGGTGTCTTTAAAAGCCACGCATTTTTTTTAGCCTCCAACCCTCCAAATCTCCTGACCCCTGCCCTGCATTTTACTAATCCCTGCCCTCTTCAACTTATTGAGTCATCGGCCTGCGCTGAAGTGCTGCTGCTTCATCTGGCAGACGACCACTAGCGTCTGTGCGTGTGCCAGTGGGGAAGTGATCCTAACTCCCTGTGTGAGGAGCACGCTAAAGCTGGGCCCTGATAGACCTTATCTGGGCCGGCAGCCATTTCCCCTCCCCGCCTGCGCTCTCCAAGCACCTCCTGGGCCTCGGCCGGGTGTCGACACCGCCGAGCCACCCACCAGCTTATTTCCCTCCCAGAGCGGCGAGCTCCACAGAGGCCTGAGCTGCTCTAAACCGGCTTCTGCAGAGCACCAGTGGAAAGTAGATTTACTCACGATGTTTACTGAGCTACTTTACCTGAGAATGTGCATGTTAATTTGGCAGCTTTAGGCACTTTTCATACTGAGATTGGTGTCAGTCGTCTGTGAGTTGATAGCAGCAAAAAGACCTTTCACCTCTAAATGTCTTATTTGGTGTCTTTTAACCCTTTATATATATCCTTTATTTAACCAGGTAAAAGCATAAAAAGTCTATGTATGTATGTATGTATGTATGTATGTATGTGTGTTTGTATATGTATATATGTATATATATATTTATATATATATATATGTATATATATATGTACGTATCTATATATGTATGTATATATATATGTGTGTATATATGTGTGTATATATGTGTGTGTGTGTGTGTGTGTGTGTGTGTGTGTATGTATGTATATATATGTGTGTGTGTGTGTATATATATATATATATATATATATATATATATATATATATACCTTTTTTAATGTTTTTTTTTTTTTTTTTTTTACAATTGATCTTGCTTTTCTTATTCTTAAGTGTTATTTTTTATATATATATTTTTTGTCTAATGGTATTCTCTGTTTGCCTTTGTTCTAATGTGTTGCAATTTCATTTTATTTTTTCATTAAAAGCACTTTTTTATTAAAAGCCCTTGATCTGTTAAATGTGAAAAGTGCTCTATAAATAAAGGTTATCATCATTATTATTGTTAAACTAGCCGAGTGGTAAAACAAGCTCCGCCCTGATCAGCTGCAACAGTGTAACAGTAACATGCTGCTCTAACACTGATGCATCAGTACAAACAATCTAATAATAATACATATCAGTCACTGCAGAATGAGCACTTTAACTTTAATACTTTAATAAGTCATTTAGCTGATAATACTTCTGTAGGATTTCATTTAATGCAGGAACTTTAAATGTAATGGAGCATTTTACCTACAGGTGCATCTCAATAAATTAGAATATGGTAGAAAAGTTTATGTATGTCAGTAATTCAAATACAAAAGTGGAAACAACACATTATATAGATCCATTACACACAGAATGAAACATTTCATGTCTTCATTTATTTAATTTATTCTAATTATAATGATAATGGCTTACATTTAAAGAAGACCTAACATTCAGTGTCTAAAAAAAAGTGAATATTACAAAATGCCAATTTCAAAAAGTATGTTTAATATGGAAATGTTGGCCTCTGAAAAGTATGTCATCTATATGACTCAATACTTGGTTGGGGCTATTTGACTTGAACTACTGGAAATGGGCTTTTCCATCATATTCTAATGTATTGAGATGCACCTGTAGTTGTATTGGTACTTTTGATTTTTTAGGAATGACAGTTCACAGTGTTGACATGAGAAAACTGACACATTCAGTCCCTCAGTTTGTGATTGTTGGTTACATTTGGTGCTCAGCAGGTGGAAGAAGTCCTCGAGTTCTTTACTTAAGTAAAAAACTCTGTTCTGTAGCTTTCTAGTCTGCAAGAGACAGGAAATGTTGTCAGAGCCTGATGAAACACTCACACACACACCAGTTTGAGTGTGTGTGGCTTTGTGTTGATAAAGTCCACCCCCATGTAAAATACATCCCCTTACTTCCCCAAAGCGTCCACTTTATCCCTGTCACACAGAGCACAATCCCAGCCTGAGATGGAGAAACCTCCACTTGCTTTGACCCTTTTCTAGCCGGTCAGAGAGCTGTCAGGGTCTATAAACCTCCAGCCAACACCTCATTTTCTGATCAAATACCTTCCCCTTACATAAAGCCTTGACATATCCAAATAAGGGCAAAAGCGGTAGATTTGAGCACCAATGAGGCCGTGGCAGACAGGCCTGCGAGTGTGAAACTGAAGGGCGTGCTGCCGGTGCGGCGCTCGCTGTGAAGACGAGGGCGCAGGGGCGGAGCTGAAGCCTTCCTGACAACGCCTGTGGTTGTGGAAGTCTTGCAGCTCTGAGAGCAGCTCTCGGTTTTGTTTTTAGGTTGCACCTCGTGAAATGACTTCACCCACATGCAGAAAAGTGAAGTAAAGTGGTAAAAACTGCACCGAAGTAGGAGATCGTTTGGTTTTACATAGCAGAAAACTGAAAAATGATCTGCATCATAATCTGCACATGCACTGAGTTAGAAGGCCACATGGAGGCGTACAGACTGACTTGTGGTTTATTGCTCATTTGGTTATAAACTGTCTCCAACCGCTGCAGTGCAAAGGGTCTCTGTTCCGCTTGTGATGGAAAGAATGAGAAATATTCTCTACATTTGAATAACAGTGATATTTGTTCGTTTTTCAGTTCTTTTTTTTTTTTTTTTTGAGTAAGGTAAATCTGGTCAAAACTGCAGGGATAACCAGTCATATAAGGCAAAAAAAATGTTAGACCACCTTTGTTTTCTTCAATTTCTTGTTCATTTTAATGCCTGTTACAACTAAAGGTACATTTGTTTGGACAAATATAATGATAACAACATAAATAGCTCATAAGAGTTTAATTTAAGAGCTGATATCTAGACATTTTCCATGGTTTTCTTCATAATAACCAAAATCATTATCAGGAAAACCATGGAAAATGTCTAGATATCAGCTCTTAAATTAATCTCTTATCTATTTTTGTTGTTATCATTATATTTGTCCATGCAAATGTACCTTTTGTTGTACCAGGCATTTAAATGAACAATACATTGAAGAAAACAAGGGTGGTCTAATACTTTTTTCCATGACTGTATTTATTCTAACATAAAACAGAATCTGTAGGTCATAGTGTTCCTGAGCCTCTGTATTTAAGACATATTTGGTCACATTGCTATAATATATCTCACCTCCAGTCATGATGGGCATCAGATTGCTTCGATGGAGCCAAGAATCATTTTACATGTTAAAAAAATTCAGTAGGATGGATTTTTTTTGTTGCTGCACATGAAAGAATAATTTTATGGTATGCATGTTCTGCTGCTCTAACTCACAGGTCAGGGGTGAAAGTATTTCAGTAGCATTGCCGCTCACACTTCCTGTTCACACTCTCGGTGTCGTTCTCTACCTGAGCTGCACGTTGTCCGTGTCGCAGCAACACAAAAGGAAGCAGCACAGACCACAGTGTCCCCTTGGTGACAATTTTTACAGTAATAAACTTTATTCATACAGCACTAATAACATGTTTTAAACTGTCAAACTAAAATTTAGTTTGTTGTCAGTACATGTGATCAGTGGACAAATGTGATAATTTAAAAGTAATTTGTAAGTTTATATCGTAAGTTTATGCAAGAAAAGCTGAAACAATTTTTAGATTTGGGGAAAAAATGAATTGGACACTTTAAAATGGTAATTTTAATAATAATAATAATAATAATGATAATAATGTTTAATAATAATAACAATAATTCGTTCAATTTATTTAGCCCTTTTCTCTATATATTCAAAGATGCATTTAATGTTTCCAGCTTCACAATAAAAAGTTTTGCTGCTTGTATTTGTAATACAAGCAACTTAAATCCAAACAATCAATCGATTAATAAATAAAACAATTAGCAGATTAATCCATTATGAATATACAATAAAAAAAATCCTTGGGCTCCACATCAACCAGCTGCAACAGTAACATCCTGCTTTTACATGAATGCATGAGTAATAATCTAATAATATCACATATAGTACTATATCAGTCCCAGGGGATATCTGTATTCAGTGAGTACTTTTACTTTGAAAAGTTGCAGCAATTTCCCTGATCATACTTACACAATACTTATACTTACTTATACTTACTCTATGACAAGTAAAGGCCTACATTGAATACTTATGCAAGTAAAAGATCAGAATACTTCCTCCAGTACTGCACATGATGTTGAAATTTAAAGTTAAAGGGGATTCCCTTAGTGTGGAAGTGCAGATTTGATGTTCCATGCAACTGCTTGAATAACATATACAGTGTATTGACAATGGAAACCCTTACATCAGGTGTTAAAAGTCACTTTTGTCCTTTGTGTTGCAGCAGTCCTGGAGAAAGTGAAACATTTTAAAGCTTACCACAAGACACATAATGACAGTAGCTCTGCATGCAAATCTTCCTATTAAGTTTGATGAAAGATATATCATATATAGGAATTTATGATTGCAATTATTGATAGATGTATTTTGAGTTCTGAGGGGACTCTACAGGTTAATATGGTAAACAAGAAAAATGTAACTTACAGATATCACCATGAAACTTCCCCTGTTTATTACTCACATTAAGACAATTACTTGTTGTATTATTAAGTTTTCTGGGATGTTATGTTTAAATATGCAAATGATGCATTATCTTATGAAATCTGTGCTAATTTGCATTTTTTACAGAGAGAAATCTGAGCATTGGAAAAAGCCAGGTTCAAATTTCCTGTTTTTGTGTGTGTGTTTTTTTTTAAAACATATTAATCAAAGGGTTTTACAGAGGGAGTTTTATATATCTGTAAACCACAAAATACTGTCAACAGCCATAAACTTTTTTTTTTAAATTGCCAGGTTCTTATGTTTGAGAGTATGAGGAAAAAAGACATAGTTTTAATAAAACAGCCTTAAGATGATATAATGACTGGTAAAAATAATTCAACTAATACCAGTGGTGGAAAGTAACTAAGTACATAAGTGCTTACATAAATGCATCAATAAAAATAATGTAATAATATTTAGAATATATAAAACAATCTGAGTTGGTCCATTCTGCATAACGAGTACTTTACTTTTGATACTTTAAGTAAATTTTGATGCTGATACTTTTGTACTTTTACTTCAGTAAGTTTTGAATGCAGGACTTTTACTTGCAGTGGAGTAATTTCACAGTTTGCTGTTAGTACTTTTACTTAAGTAAGAGATCTGAATACTTCTTCCACCACTGACTAATAGATGCCACCATGAAAATCCCCCAGTTGATTACTTGCATTAAAACAGTTATTTTCTGTACTACATGTTGCTTTTTATTTTATAGAATTCATCCTTGAGCTTTGTTTGTCAGTGATCTGCTCTGTGGCATCGCTGCAGACAGTAACTGAACCTCAGTGATCTGTTAATGCAGTTAACTGTTTTATAACTGTTTCCTCTCAACACAAGAACTGAGTCCACACATGCAGTTAGAAAATGCTTCTCGTGGAAACGTGGTTAACGTGTCACGGCCTGCAAAGGGCCATAAGACAAATCTATATGTTCCACTCCTACACGTCCTGCAGTACAAGACCGCATATAAAAAAACAGTATTGTTATAAGAAGAGGCGTCACTATTTCCATCCATTCACTTACATGCAGTGGTGGAATGTAACTAAGTACATTTACTCAAGTACTGTACTTAAGTACAATTTTGAAGTACTTGTACTTTTCTGGAGTATTTCCATTTTATGTAACTTTATACTTATACTACTCCACTACATTTGGAGGCAGATTTTTTTTTTTGCTCCACTACGTTTAGCTGACAGCTTTAGTTACTTTTCAGGTCGAGATTTAACATAAAAAACATGATCAATTTTAAATGATCATGCATATTTATATGACCACTATTTTTTGTCTTTTTTTTAAATCTGACTTTTCACTATTAAGTTATCGAGTTTTATGTTATTGAATTATGTTGACTTTTTTTTTTTCTTTTTTTTGCTGTATTTTTAGTGTTTCTTTTTATATATATAAATTAAAGCACAGTATATTAAGTAGGTAAAATGAACCCTACCTTGACAACAGTGAAACACTGCTTATATAAATGCATCAATAATAATTCAAATCTTGGTTTAAAAAAAAAAAAAGAAAGAAATAATAAATAGGTCATGGCATGTTGCACGTCGTCCCATGTGTCTCCCAGCTCTCCCTCTATTGTGCTGTGTCCACAAAAGTAAAGTGAGAAATGTTCCTGCATACATGAAACTGGGACAGATTTCCTGTACAGTATATCAACTTACAGACACCTTTTTTTATGCACTTCATGTTATTTTGCTAAATTTAAACTCAATGCCATGAAGAAAAATGACATAATTTTGAGGCAAAGTCTCATCTGTGTGTCATAAATAAGGCAGCGCTTTGAACTCCTTTCATGAAAACATTTCTGTTTTTCAAATCTCATCTGTCATTTTCTGACAGCATTAGAGAAGTGTCTATTTAATAATGTGCAGTATGATCGAGGACCCTGACACAAACCCATCTTTTTCACCACGTCTTTACCTTTGTAACTAAATATCAGCAGCACGTACACGTGCAATGAAACCCTCATCTAATAAGACAGTATTGAAAGCTTACTGTGCTCACTTTCACAGATTTAAAGACTCCTCAGTTTGCATGACCCCAATCCATCAGGTTACAGTCATATTAGACAATAACCAGACCCTCTAGTAAAGAGGACGACATCTTCAGCAGTAATATAAGCCAACAATAGAGTGCTACACACAGCAGCACAGGACACAACCAACATATGTTATTACAGACTATTGTACAATGAAACAGTAGCTACAGCAGTGACAGGAACTGGAAATCATTTCAAATGTAACTGGACAAACTGTTCATGACAGTTGCACCACTGACGGTTTGGCTCATGGTTCCCCCTACTGGTAATGTTTGGTACTGCATTCAATACCAGTACTGCAGTAAAAAGCACCATCTTGTGCCCCAAATAAATAAGTACAGGGATGTTTCATTATAAGCATATAAGCAGTGGTGAAAATAGTATTTAAGATACTTTACTTTAGTAAAAGTATAATACCAAACTGTGAAATCACTCCACTACAAGTTAAAGTCCTGCATTCAAAACTTACTGAAGTAAAAGTACAAACCTATCAGCATCAAAATTTACTAAAAGTAGTGGTAACACTTTACAATAACCATCATTTATAGATGGTAAATACACCATTTATAAATGGTAAATAGATAGTTTATTAATGTTTAATCATCATTTATAAACCGTATATAGGCCATTTAGAATGGTGAATAGAAAATGTAATAATGTTGAACTATAATTTATAAATGCCAAATAGATTACTTTACCATAAACAAACATAATTATTAGTTTAATAGCTTTACACTCATTATAACATTTTTAACACCATATTAAGTATGTAAATGATTTCAAAATGATTCTTATACCTTTAAAAAATTGCTTGAAACCATTTAAAGATTAAATATGTATAGAAGTTTGTAAATGGTTAATAATAATTGGTTTATAAACCATCTATAAACATCACTTAGATGGTTATTGTAAAGTGTTACCAAAGTAGTTATTATGCAGAATGAACCCACTCAGGTTGTTTTATATATTCTAAATATATTAGATTATTTGTATTGATCATCATTTTACTTTTTTTCAAGCTAGGGCTCATTTTAACTACTTAATATACTGAAATGAGTTTACATTTTTTTTTTAATGTCTCATCACTTTAAACTGATCACATTTTTTTATGTTAAATCTCGACCTGAAAAGTAACTTAACTTGTCAGCTAAATGTAGTAGCGTAAAAAGTACAATATTTGTCTCTAAAATGTATAAAGTTACATAAAATGGAAATATTCAAGTAAAGTACAAGAACCTCAAAATTGTACTTAAGTACAGTACTTCGGTGGAAGAAGTAGGTACTCAAAGTAAAACTAGCAACACTACAGTGTAAAAATTCTTAATTTAAAGTATTAGCAACTAAATATACTTAAAAGTTTCAAAAGTGAAAGTCTCTTCATTTCCACTAGTTATAAGCGTATGAGAGTGCTAACATCAGCTATTTAGCACTAAACACGAAGTACAGCTGAGGCTGATGTGTGGCAGGTCATAAACCAAAGGAAAGGAGAAAGTTAACCTTAACTAAGGAAGGTACTGGGTGGAAGGTTAAGGACTCAAAAGAATATTATAGTTAATCCTGATTGGGACATACATGTCTGGACCATTGCACCCATGTGTGTAGATCTAAGATTGCAAAAAAAACACACATAATTGTTCATTTAGTTAGGTCTGCTCTCTCCAATGAGTGCAGTGAAGTTTTCTTTCAGGAAAATAACTTATTTCTCTCTTTACATCAATTTGTTTAATTGACTGAGTTATTGATTAATGTGATCACATAATACATAAACTATGGACCTTAGTGGGTTTGTTTGTTACAGTTCTCCTCCGGAATACAGGAAGTTGTTTCCAGGGACATTTTCTGGGGAACTTCTAGTGTGCTCTGTCATCTTTGGCTCTGGGACACCCACAACTTATGTTATGTCCACAGCAGTTCACCGTCTACTGAATAATGATTTGTCCCTGAGTCAGCAAATCCCAGTGCTAAAAAACAATCACTCACATTTCGTATAAAAACAAACCTTTATTTTTTCTCAAGTAATCAAAGAAATAGAAAATACCCACTTCTTCTCCCCTGTAAGCACATATGCTAATATTTATAATCATAAGGACAAACAAAACAGTGAAGGGGAGTTCCATAAGACATCACAGACGTTATCAGATTGAGTCCCACTGTTAATACTTCTTAGTGGAGCTGGTGCTGCAGTATGATGCGGCTCTGGTGTGGCTGATCTGGGTTATGTCTTCACTGCTGTGTCTCTGGATTTGTAGATCACTCCTCTGCTTTTCAACTCCCTCACCACACCTGCAGAAAAGGAGAAAAGGTTAAGTAGTGTTAAATAAGAAAGAACTGATCAAGAAAAGCCAAACATTTCATTTGCTCCATATTGAGGCAGCAAAGTTAAGTAAGTTGTACCTGGAGGCAGTCTGCCAGTCACTGACACTGCATATACGCCTGGCTTGAAGTTACCTGCAAGATGGAGCAATAGCACTGTTAAATAATCGTTTCCTCAATATTGACACATTTCTGCTATAAAAAGAAAGAGCGGCTGGTATAGGTATACATCCTTACCAAAGGTGGAATGTAACTAAGTACATTTACTTAAGTACTGTACTAAAGTACAATTTTGAGGTACTTGCACGTTTCTTGAATAGTTCCATTTTATGTAACTTTATAATTCTACTTTACTACATTTCAAGGTAAATATACTTTTTACTCCACTACATTTGGCTGACAGTGTTAGTTACTTTTAACACGAAAATCAAGATAATTTTAAAGTGATAAGATGTTATTCTTTTTTAATTAAACATCATAACAGTATATTAAGTAGTTTAAATAAGCCCTATCTTGAGGAAATTAAAACACTGCTTACATAAATGCATCAATACAAATAATATAATATGTTTAGAACATATATACAGTCATGGAAAAATTTTTTAGACCATTGTTTTCTTTAATTTCTTGTTCATTTTAATGCCTTGTACAACTAAAGGTACATTTGTTTGGACAAATGATGATAATTTTGGTTATTATTCAAGAAAACCATGGAATATCAGCTCTTAAATTAAACTCTTATGAGCTTATTTGTTATCATTATATTTGTCCAAACAAATGTACCTTTAGTTGTACCAGGCATTAAAATGAACAAGAAATTGAAGAAAATAAGGGTGGTCTAATAATTTCTCCATGACTGTATATAACAATCTGAGTGGGTCCATTCTGCATAACAAATACTTTTACTTTTGATGCTTCAACTACATTTTGATGTTTGATTTTGTACTTTTACTTCAGTAAGTTTTGAATGCAGGACTTTTACTTGTAGTGGAGTAATTTCACAGTGTGGTATTAGTACTTTTACTTAAATAAGGGATTTGAATCCTTTTTCCACCACTGATCCTTACCTATCCTCTGCCATTTAGCTACCCAGCTGTCCTCAGGACTCATCATGGCAATCACACTGTTGACAAGAACACAAAAAAAGGTTAAGAAAACAGTTCAATTCATATGAAATTCATGGATTGTTTTATTTTTTATAATCAACATTAAATCAACGTTTACCCATCAAATGAAGAACTTGTGCATTCATAAACCATCTCTCGATTCCCTTTCATCTGAAGGTATGACTCACAGTTGTCACAGCCGTCATATTCAAACTGGTCAATGGTCTAAAAAAGGCGAGAAGAGTGAGCTCAATATAAACATTACATACAGTACATTACGTCACACTGTTAAAATAATCGCCAAGGTGTCTACATAAGAGTGACATGAGCGTGTCATAAACATGAACATTAATGACACTTTGAAGTAACATAAATGCTCATGATACTTGTCATGTCATGTTTCTGACAGGCTTGTGTGACTCTTATGTAGACACCTTCAAAATAAAGTGTTACCATATCTTGCTCAAGTCACAAAGGCATGTACAAAAAATTGCCTAAATCATTTATTTTTCTTAAGTTACATAATTTACACACAGTGTTATTACTATGCCAATAGCCATTCTTTGTTACATCCTTTTTTGAGTGAAATGATCAATAAATGTCATATGTTACACTTGAAAACTTGAAACTAATGAGTTAGGCGATTATTTTAACAGGGTGACGATTATATATATATATCTACAGAACAATAAAGAGTGAGTTTAGCCACAAATGGCTTGTTGGAAAGCAAACTACTACCAAGTGCCTTATTATACACAAAATTAAAACGACTTTAATCCGTATTTTGTTGTTATTCAGTAATAAAAGTCATCGTGAAAGCTTTAGTTTCAGTTAATGTATGAGACACAACAGAAGAAAACACAGCGCAGAAAGCGGCTAACACGTTAGCAGAGAAGCTAGCTCGAGTGTTTCTTTGTCGTAATTCAGTTTACCTTCACTAAAGAACAGAGAAGACAGGCTCGCAGATGGCGAAGGTCTTTGGGGACCGTTTCCAATGCCATTATGTTAAGCTCCTGGTGAAATACTCGTATAATACTGCAATATCAAACAGATTGATGTTTTGAGTGTGTCCCAGTCGCTGGGGAATTACGTCACTACTTCTTCTTCTTTTGAGTTTTATTGGCGGTTGGCAGACCAACGTACAGGTGCATTACCGCCACCTACTGGACTGGAGTGTGGAGCAGTAGATTGACAGGAAATTAAGGAGAAGATAATACTCATAAAAATAATAAAATAAATTAAGTAATAATAATAATAAAATTAAGATGAATAAATTATTTAACGGGAAAAGGGGGAAACAATAGTATAACTAATAGCCGTTTACAATACAAATATAAATAATTAAATACATAACTAAATTCTCTCTATAAGTCCTGTTTCCCTCAGGTAATTAAATAGGGGCTTGTTTTCTTTGCATGATTTTTTCCCAAGAAGACTTTCCAGGGTGTGATTGTGTTTGAATTACGTCACTGATTGAGGACCTAGTAAAAGAAAAGTGGGTTCCCTGTTGCGCACCTTAATAAAAAATGTTTATCTTATTCATAAAAAAACAATCTACAGTCACCTGAAATAAATAAATGTTATCCTTAAAAAACACCTATTTGTTTGTTTATTTATTTAACTATATCGAGTAATTTAGATTTTTACAATTTAATTTGTTGATGTATTTATTGCCTCATTACTTATTTCAGGATTTATTTCATAGGCATTATTTATTAATGTTATTATCTATTTTATATTGACTTAAATGGCATTTCCATATTTATGGATACAATTGAAAGCACTAAATTTGGTACATATATAACTTAATATATTTAGAAAAACACTGGATATTGGGCCATCGCACATTTGCATTCTGATGACCATGGCCGGCAATTTTGAAAAATGGCAGCCCACATGTTTACAACACCACAAATATTAATTACATAAAAGTTCAAGTGAAAATATATTTTATGACATTGTAAAACAATAAAAAATTAAAGAAAATGCAACAAAATGGGGAGATTGCCTCTGCATGTTACAGTAATAAATGAGCTCCTTGCCATTCCGATGTTCCGCTAACAAAAAAGCCCAAAAAATATAACAGTTTTGACTGATTGATGGCAATATATAATAACATTATAATATAATGAGATAACCAATTACTCTGTAAAAGTGTGAGTGAGTATTTTATTTGGTTCTCAGGGTTAGAGGATCTAGATTATGTCCATAATTGCACCTGGGTCCAATGGGAAAGGAAAGTTTAACCAACTGCTGGTACCACGGCAACCAGAGTCTGAATTGGTAATGGCCCAATATCCAGTTTTGTTGCCAATATAATTATCAACACATCTGCAAATTTGGTGCTTTTATCAAAAAATGAACAATCGTTATAATATATTGAGCTATGTCACCCCACTATATACAGTGATTTAAACTTTTAAAACAAGGGAAGGAGGCTGTTTTTTTCCAGGTGCGTCCGATCATTTAACCCATAAAAACCCAGACCCATTTATCCTTAAAGGAAAATTATGGGGGATCTCCCACATAACAAGTGGACCACATAGAACACATTCATGATGTTTTTTCAAAAATACTACCTCTAAATGTCAAAGATCTGAGATGTGACATATACGATACAATGGGCGTTTATGGTATTTATGTTTATGATATTTCTTATTTTAAAATAATAAACTAGACACCTTTTCTGTTTACATAGACACAAATGTGCCTTTTTCTTTGCATCTCCAAAACATTTACGAAAAGTATTTGTCAGATTTGTCTTTAAGTAACAAAATAATAATAAATCAATAATAAATAAAAAACCAAATAAACATTTGCCTTTTTCTTTGCATCTCCATTACATATATCAAAATTGTGACTTTAACTTGTTCAGGAAATAGGGTCAGAACAAGTTAAATGCAATACAGGACACCCTATTAACGGATTGTTAAATGGGTTTAAACTTGGCCAAAAAATAATCTTTTAGAAATTAACTATTTTTTCACAGTTCTGTTTCCAGTCACAGCCACAATTTGGAGAAGTCACTTCTTGTCACAGTCACATGACCACCACACTAGGGTGTTGAGTATAGGTCGCTTAGGGATTTAATGAGTTAATGTGAAGCATAAAGCTGAATATGGGAGATTATAGAAGTTGTGACGTGTTTGTTACACGGGTGTCACCGTGGGTTCTTATGGGTTAAGTCCGATAATAGAATCCTGGCAGTTGGCACCAGAATGTGTCAGAACCATAGACTGTATAAATAAGGTCAGAACCGTTATAAAGTCCAACAGCTGTAACGGTTCGGGAACTTTCAACGGTTGTGAGAACAGCAGAGTGATCTTTACCCAACCAGGTAACATCACCATTCTCCTAACATGGTGTTCCTTCTTCATCTAGCATGGTCGCCTTAAATACAATGGAATTTAAGAATTTAATGCAATTTTAATGAATGTTTCCGTGTTTTAAAAAAATAATATCAAAAACAGAGCAGTTAATTGGCTAACGGTTCCCCAATGCTAACCGTTAACTAATGCTAGATGAGTAACGTTGAAAGTAACGTCTTGTTTCTCCTAATATTAACATTGATGTTAAAGGTTAAATGATCATAAATTTAGCATGTTTTTTCCCCACCTGAACCACTCCTAGTTAACAGAGTGTGACTGACATTCTCAGCTAGCTATTTAATTGAGTTGTTGCTACTTAATAAGCCAAATTAAGCAGCGTTAGTAGTAACGGTTTATTATTACCAAATGTTAGCTTTCACAAACCGGGTCTGATCCAGGACACGGTTCATTTAGTTAGTTAAAGTGACTGCAAGGCAATGTTATTAATCCATCTGTACTACCAGTTGATTATTACGCGGTTACAGGGTGAGTTGACCATTTTGACTAGGAGTGGTTAACGTTAAAAAAAAAATCAAAATCAAACCCATATCATCACCCTGTTAAAGTAATCGCCTAAGTCATTTTTCCAAGTTTTGCAGGAAACACAAAAAACTTCACCAAAAGTGTAACATATGACATTTATTGTTCATTTCAGTCAAAAGGATGCAACAAAGGATGGCTATTGGCACAGTAATAACACTGTGTGTAAATGATGTAACTTAAGAGAAATAAATGACTTAGGCAAGTTTTTGAACATGCCTTTGTGACTTAAGCAAGATATGGTAACACTTTATTTTGAAGGTGTCTACATAAGAGTCACACAAGCCTGTCAGAAACATGACATGACAAGTATCATGAGCATTAATGTTACTTCAAAGTGTCATTAATGTTCATGACACATCCCATGTCATGTTTATGACATGCCCATGTCACTCTTATGTAGACACCTTAGAGTAAAGTGTTACCAATATTCGTGTCAACAATAAAACACTGATAAACTAAACAATCTCCCTCTACTTCTTCTTTCGGGTTCTTATCTGATGCCTATGAATGTGGCAAATTGTCAAAGAAGTGATGGTAAAATCACATGATCTGATCAACTGAAGATGTAGGTGATTTTACCATAGGTGGCCGGCGTCATAAGGAGAGGATTTAGGCGGAAAAAAAACAATTTTGACAAAAAATGATTCAGGTGATTATTTTAACAGTGTGACGATTTGCTAACGTTATTCTGTTCACGTTAGCGGTAACTGATGACGGTTAGCCTAGCAATATGATGAGGTGAAGCCTTGTGTTCACTAACTTTACCTGTGTTTTCAGTTTTACAGCCTAAAGCATGGATGCTTGTCAAAGTCCACTCCCTGACAGCATCAACCCCAACAACTTTCCTGCCAAACTATGGCGTTTGCTGAACAACCCGGCTTATGAAGCCATCTTCTGGGACGGCGCCGGTAAAGTCATCGTCATTAATCAACATCTCTTTGAGAAACAGATCCTGTGTCCCAGCACCTCCACCTCGGACAACGCTGATGCCTTCAAAACGACCAATTTCTCCAGCTTTATCCGTCAGCTAAATCTGTATGGCTTCAGGAAAGCCGAACCAACTATTAAAGACTCCGGAGACAGTGCGGCGTTTCATTTTTTTTTCAACCCAAACTTCAAGCGAGACCACCCTGAACTTGTTGCAAGCCTGAGGAGACTCACTGTTGATAACAAGGCCAAGATGCACGCTGGACTGGACGTGAAAAGTCGTCCCGCATGTAAATACCCGCGATTCAGTGGTGGTGGTGGGGGTGATGATGGTGGAGATACAAATGTGAAGAGAGGCAAGTGTCACTGCATGACTTCTCATGGCTGTCTTTCTGTAGGAAAGTAACTGTAGAGTAAAATTAAGCTTGTTCTTACACTTTTTATGGACTGAAAATCTAAACAAAGTCCACTTTGAAAATAACTAATTAGCTTTATCACTCTTCACCTGAACCAAATGTCCACTGGTAATTTTAATTTTTAAACTGAGTACCGGTACTATCTTTTTTTTAATAAATGGCTGTTCACCCGGTTGTTGTCATTTGCTTTTTCCTGTTTCTGCAGGCAGTCCCCTCTTTGGCCCTACACATCAGGCATCAACTCATCCTTACTATCCAAATAAAGCTCAGGCCATGACACCACACAATGGAACCCCAGTCCCGCCACGCTTCCTAATAAGGGGTCATGGTGCAGCTCACTCACCTACTGTCTTTGCTACAGACAAAGGGATACCTGTAGCCTTAAGCCACCACCATGCTGGAGGAGCCTCAAGCTCCAATGCTGTGCACATTCAGCAGACTTTACATGCCCACGCAAGCAATGGAAATCCAAATTTCTCTTTTAATGCGACTAATGCACAATATCAGCCTGCCTACTACCCCCCAGGTGAGCACGACATATGGGTGGAAGAGTGTATATATATATATATATATATATATATATATAAAGAAAACAGTGTAATCATTTGGTTTATAATTTTTGACATAATAAATTGCTAACAACAATTTGTTTATGTTCAAATTGAATAAAACATTATTTTTATTGTTAATATACACACAATCTGAATTTGATGCATGCAACATGTTCCAAAAAAGTTGTCTCCTTGCTTATGAACATCTGGTTCTTCCACTATGCCCATTTCATACCCAACCATGATACAATCACCTGTATCACTTTTTGGGAATCGGGGTTGTACTAAAATGTACTAATCTGTGTGTTGAATAATATTGATTAAATTAGGAATGAATAAAAAAAGCTAAACTCCAAATCCTTCATTTTATAATCTAAAATATTCTTTTTTGTTCTTCTTCAAGTTTGCCAGTGCTACCATTCAAACTTTGTGACATCCCATATGGCAGGTAGTGGGCTTCAGACAGGGACGTTCTCTCCTAGTTTTTACCAGGTGGGTGAATGGAGTGTATTCACTCTATTGTGTAATCACAGAGTCACAACAGATCTGTGATTGGTAAAAAAAAAAAAAAAGATGGACTATTTTAAACATGCACTGTATCTAAGACACATCTTTTTATTTCACTTTTCAGGCAAGCTATCCTGTGAATATGTTGTGTCGCCTGGACAACAACCAGGACATAAAGGAAGAGGAACAGCAGGAGGTGAAAAAATGTGACATTAACTTGGACACCATTTTCCAAATTGCTGATGAGGTGATGCTAACTCAACCCAACAACACCGTGGTTAAGGTTGAAACCCCAGTGAAGTCGGTCCCTGTGTTCGGGACCTTATCCAACGCCATGCTGTGTGACAAACCTGCCAGCACTTTGAAAGTTGTGTGTCCCATTTTAACGTCAAGTCACCCTGATCTAGTCACAATCAGACAGCAGGAGGAATCTGAGCAAATGCATGAGGTAAGCCTCTACATTGTACCTAACGCATTTAACTTTATATGAAGGAGGGAAACTTTACCGGGACAGTCTGGGTGAGATCTATCCAGATGCAAATTGAAATATTTATATATTATGTGGATTTTTACGTGTTGTATTTTTATTAGAGAATGTGTCACATCTTGGCAGAAGACCTGTACATTATTTGCTGTGGTTTCCTTTTTCCCCTGGCAAGGTTACCATTGATGTTGAAAATGACACTCAGGTAAAATATGTTCAGGTTAGCGACACCGTGGGCGATACCAGTCAGGCAGACAATAGCAGATGCACAGGAAGTACACCAAATCTTTAGGTAAGACATTCAGAATAAAACTAGTGGAAGGGAGGCCACTTCAATTTGAATGTGTGAGTAACCACTGCAAAAAGTTTCCTGACAGTTGGTTATATTTCTCGTTTTAGATCTCAACCTGTTGATATGGTTGGCTTGTGACAGGGAGTCTCAATTCACTTCAGGATGTGATCCAGACTTTACTCACCATTTTAATGATTCTTTACTATGTTAAAGTTGATATGTTCTATTTTAAACCTTATCTGATGTATGTAAATGCTAAAGTAGTTATGTACATTTGTGTTCATTTTCATAGTAGTGGTTTTCCTTATTGTAAGTAACTTTTAGTAAAATACTTTTTTTTCTTCTCTAAAAATAAGAATAACTTGTACCACAGTACATTTTAAAAAATGTTAAGCAAGCTTTTACCTCTATATTTTTAACAGTAGTATTTCAAATGTTTTTAAATAATTTTAAGTTAATTAGAACATAAACTGATTTGCTGCAGTAAGACTAGCTCATCCTCTTCCAATTTGAATGTGCACGGTTTGATTTACAGTCAGTTTTTATTGGTGTTATAGGTAGTGTTTGTTATAGTAAATTATAATTATATAAATACAAAATATATATATATAAAAAAGAGCTGAAGTTGATAATTTTATGAAAATACAATTTTTTAAACCTACTCGTGTTTTTTGGTGGTGAGCAAGTGGTTATTGCATTTCGCCACCTTTTAATTTTTCACCGCATCACTTTAAATGTGCTGTGTTCTTAAAACGCGTAATTGAAATGTTTTTAAAGGCAGTGTAAGAAAATGTAAGTAATAAAGTGTAATATATTTCTGATAATTCAGCTGGATAGTTTGTTGTGTATATTTATGATTTATTGTTGACGCTGCAGCTGTGTACTGAAGGTGTGTGCTGGTTCTGTAGGATTGTGTACACTAGAGGGAGCCACCTACTCGGTTTTGATGAGGCTGCTGTTGTGCGGCTGCTCCGCCCTCAGTCTCCAATGTGGCCTTCAAGTGCTACTCGGAAGCTCCCCTTAGATTAGTACTTTAACTTTAAAAAAAAAAAAAAAAAAAAAATCTGTAACATGCAAGTGTTAAGGATTAAAAAACAAACAAATCCTGTAACAAACGTTTGATTTTATAGTTGTTTATCATCAAATATTGTAATTTGACACAACATTGCGTGAAAATCATAGTAAATCTTTTAACTTTTCTTTAAATTTAAAAGAAAAAGCGTTATATGTATTATTTAAAGTGCTTTAAAGTGATCGTTTGTTTAGCCGGCTACTCCTTTGTATTGAAAATAAGGTGACAAAGATATATCCTTCCTCAAACACTGGGTCGTTAATGTGCCTCGTTTCTACAAAATCCCATTCTCCGACAGCACGTGAAAGCAGCAGGACAGTGAGCAGGTAGAGAGTGTCAATGAGATCCCAGGGGAGCGAGAGACAGTCCGGGAGGTAGACTTTTGGGACGGTGTCATTACTGCACACGGCGTCTCTCCACTTTATCAACTTTAAATGGAGATCCCAAGGAGTTTGGACCACTTTTATTCCGTACTTTTTGTAGTGTTTCTACTCTGTAATCGCTGGTGATTTTTGATAAACATTTCACTTTCCCTCGGTGTTCTCAAGAGGATCGTATCTAATTTCTTACAGTGCAGCGGAGGCACTGAACTCAGGGGAATGCCTGTGTGTGTTTTTTCTCTCTTTTTACAGCGAGTTGGTTTAAATAAAGACCGACTGTAGAGAATAAGTTGATGGGTCCGTTAGAGAGGTCGCTTTGGATTCGGACCCAGCATGATTACCAAGTTATAAGTGAAGTAAGGCAACGGTCCATTTGCTTTGGTTAATAATTAGACAGAGCGGTGTGCTGAATTTAACAACTTCTACGAGGATTATTTTCCGCAACTCCTTGGTTGTAAAAATATTACCCAACTTTTTGGCACAGCACTATCTGTCAACATGCCTTATAACTTTCCGGCGGCAACCTGTAACCCAGCCTTTGAAGTTCAGGCGGACGCTTTCCAAGTTTCTTGTGGATTTATCCAGAAAATGTGGCGCCCACAGGACGTGTCTTCTGACGCTGTTTGTCAATTTGTCGCAAAATGTGATTGTAAGCTACAGTGACTGGTGTACACTGTATTATTACTAATAGTTTGGATACGGATGAAGATTGATACACTGTTGCCAGGACCTGCCCTTCTTCTGGGAGAGGATACAGCAGCTCGACTTTAACGCAAACACGTTACAAATGAGGACATTTGTTGTGTATCCTACGAAGAGCAGGCAAACCAATGCACACTTCAAGCTCTAACACAACACAGCGTGTCTTCACGGTGCCTCCGAGCATGCAGTGTTTCGCCACCCACATTAATGACACTGGATAAAAGTTCATTCAAGCTTATTGTATCTCGGAAGATATCAGTTTTCTGTAACGAAGCGCTTTGTTCCATGTGGGCACCGAGAGCATTTCTATAACGTGTCGAATATTAACTGTGGTGCTGAATGGAAGTTTTAGGACAATCACGCATGAGTTATGATGGCAGTCCTCCAGCTTTAAAAGTTTGGATTCTATCTGTTTAACAGTACTCGTCGAGGCGGAAAGAAGAAGTGGGACGTATACAAATATCTCAATATTTTCTCCGTTTGTCTGTCCGCGGTGCTTGCCTGCTTTGAAGTCCACCATGTGCGGCCGGGCACCGCCGCTACAGCCGAGGCCATGACCGTCCCCCAGCGGCGCCTGGCCGGGCTCTGGCCGTGGCTGCTCATGGCGGCCCTGCAGGTGGTGCTGGGCCAGCCGGGCCTGGAGTCCGAGCGACCGGCCCTCCGAGCGGTCATCAAGGTGGCACTGCTGAATCACGAGCCGACGGGGAAGCCCATCACTCTGGAAGGGGTGTTCGTGGGAGGAAGTGCCGGCTACGCGGAGGGAAAACTAATGCAGGTAAGGTGTCACAAAAGAGCATCTACACTGTATATCATCACCCCGTTAAAATAATCGCCTAAGTCATTTTTTCAAGTTTTGCAGAAAACACAAAAAAATTCACCAAAAGTGTAACATATGGCATTTATTGATCATTTCTCTCAAAAAGGATGTATCAAAGGATGGCTGTTGGCATAGTAATAACACTGTGTGGAAATGATGTAACTTAAGATAAATAAATGACTTAGGCATTTTTTGAACATGCCTTTGTGACTTTAGCAAGATATGCACTTTATTTTGAAGGTGTCTACATAAGAGTCACACAACCTGTCACAAACATGACATGACAAGTATCATGAGCATTAATGTTACTTCAAAGTGTCATTAATGTTCATGACACATTCCATGTCATGTTTATGACACGCTCATGTCACTCTTATGTAAACACCTTCAAAATAAAGTGTTACCATATCTTGTTTAAGTCACAAAGGCATGTTCATATAATGAACATAATAATAAATCCACTTAAGTCACACACTTGACATAGGCCATTATCTTAAAGGGATAAAATCACATGATCTGATCAACTGAGGATGTAGGCGATTTTACCATAGGTGGCCGGCGTCATGAGGAGATGATTTAGGCAAACAAAAAACAAAAAATTGACAAAAAATGACTTAGGCGATTATTTTAACAGTGACGATATGTATGTATGTATATGCACCACACCAGGGCTTCCACTTCCACTGGGCAGGGTGAGGGGTGCGGGTGGGCACCTGTTGTCTCTCAGAAATGTAATGCCTTGCACAAAGACACTTAAGCAATGTGGGAATATTTGGTCTAGAAGGACAGCCTTACTACTTGGCATCCATTTATACATATTGGCCTGTTGCTTTGATAACCATGTTGTCCCAGGGGACCTCCCATTGACAATTTTATAGTAGCTGCTCTATTGCCTCACACTCAGATCAGTCTCTTGAATGTTCTCCCATTGTAAAGCTGAGTGATATGGAGAAAGTTGAAAATCATAATATGTTTGACCAATATATTTACACAATGAGATTTCGATAAATAATCATCCATAAAGTAGATTTAATGACTAAGTGGGTAAAGATGAATAATAGAACAGCTGGAATAGTCTGGTAAGTTCAGAAAATTAAATCACGCCTTTTACTGTAATGCAGCTTTAAAAACCAGTGAAAAAGCAGCACTTATGATATCTAAAATCTAAGACTGGTCCCATATCATGATATCAATATAATATTTACATATTGCCCAGCCCTATCCCAAAGTACACTAATGAAAAAATATTGTTGAATGGTGTAACGTGAGAGAAGCAATCAACATTGAAAGTAAAAAAGCATGACTAACATGAGTTTTCAGAGCACACTGTGCTGTCTCCCAGTGGGTGACTGTTGGCCCCACTTGTTTCTCTAACTCTAAAAAAACAGTTTACACAGCATCCACTGGCTGATAAACCAAATTATGTTAACAACTGTACTTGTTGCTATATGGCATCAAAATACTGTAGTGGCCATGGGAAACAGTACACTGTATCTTTCACAATACTGCAGTTCACACTCAGCATGTGATGACAGCAAATCTAAATTCCTTGAACAATAGTGCTGACATACAGGTGTTATTGAGGTTAGTTTGTTTTCAGTCTATTTTTACTTGCGTTTGGTTGAGGTTGCCAACCTCTTTTATGTGTATCTCTTCAAAGATGACAGCTTTGTTTTGCAGTAACTATTTATGGCATCTAATGCTCTTCCAACATTTTTAATATCAAGGTGTGGTCCATGACTGTTAAAATCGTGTTTAGACTCATGCAAAGCTATATGCAAAAGTTGTTTTTACCATTTAGGAAAAAAAGCATGCAGTTACCTTGCAAATGTAAAGTATGTGCTCTATTCAGTGTGCATATTTAGCATTCAGGAGTGGATTAAGGTTCCCGGGCCTTAAAGCTCGCCTGTGTCAATTTATTTACCGTCTCCAGAGAAACGGGACGACAGATATGAGGTACTGTAGGATCTTGTCTCTTCTCACTCACCAGGCGTGGGAGGTTTTGTGAATGGCGAGCCAGATGCTGCAGTTAGTTGTAATTGATAAGGATTTACATGGCTTCTCCACAGAGAAAGACCAGTATTAGGCCCCTGTGAAAAGCTGTTTTTCCTCTCAAGTTAAAAGCGATTTGGCTTTAATGTGTCTGTGTGGGATGTTGACAACATGTTATGGATGCATATCACAGTGCAGGTGACATCAAAGACACTTCCAGCTTTCTGGGATTTCCAGCTTTCTTTCTTTTTCTTCCCATAAAACCTTGCACAGGATTTAGTTTGTGTGTCCCGAATACAAATTTGCTGGAGAGGAAATGCTTTAAAGCAAAGAGCTTCAGGCTATTAAGTTAGCACATGAGTGACAGAGCTTGATCAAGATTGTAGTGATATGTGCCTGGAGTTGTGTGAAGAAAGGTGCACCAGTTCCACATTCAAACTAACATTTTTTATCTCTGCCAGAGTCAAAATGGCGACAGCTTAATCCTCTCCTGATAAGATGCCTGTTTTTCATGCTTTCTGCTGGCTAAGAAGTCTGTACAGTTGGTTTTGTCCGCTCTTCTGTTTTTCTTGTTTCCCTAAGTCAGACCTTTGATTGTGGTTCTGTCCGAGGCTAGGAAGGTATAGTTTGTCAGACTCTCTCTTCCCAGCCTGTTCCCACAGTGCACAGAGGTGGTGTTATGCTGCAGGATGCTCTTTGTTGCAGCTTAGGCCTGTTCCAACAGGTCCTTGTTGCCTCTGCAGGCTGCTTTATGGTCCCGCTTTATGTTCTTGTCTTCCAATGGATGGAGGCTGGAAAGGAGGTTGAGTTCCATAGATAGATTCTCTGCCTCCCTCCGTCTTTGTCCCATATTATATTGTGCTCTCTCCTCTGTGTCCAGACTTCATGTATCATCAAAACCACAAAGCCAAATTATGTTTTAGTAAGCTTAATTCCTCTGTATCACATTATACTTCAGATTTTCTGAGAAACAAAGTGCTTGTTATTATCAGTTTAGACAACTTAATTGCGTATCACCATATCTCGATATATGATTTTATCACAATATGATTCTATTGGAAAACAATATATTATCATTGATTTATCACCTCTTGTTTTCTTATGTTTTATTAGAATGTTCTAATTTTGGAGGTTGATACTTGGAAAAGTAGCATTTGGCATTGGAAGCCGAATTTAAATTTCACTCAAAAGCGGCAAGTTTTTTTAATATCAGTTGTACATCATTAAGAAAGATTAACGCTCACTGTGCTGTTACATAAAATTGTACAGCTGCTCGTATTGTAGCCTTTTGGCTATAGTGAAGTAAAGTGAATTCTCTTGTAAATCATCGGATTCTGTTTTTATAATGTTTGCTAACACATGTAAGGAACAAAGTCAGAGAGCTTGGGACTGAAGAAATTCCCAGTTTCCCTCAGTGTATTCAAGTCATAAGACTTTGCTTTAGTACGTATCTCCCTCTGATCTATTAAACTGTGATCTCTCTGGAAGTCTGCCCTGTCCTCTGAATGAACACGTTCATTGGAACACTGGCTGGGGTCTGGCCAGCACTATTTGGACAAATACAAGTGCTGAGGAATTTTGACTCTCTCCCCCTTTCCAAAGTGAAGCTTGCATTATGACCAGAGGAGAAATGCAAAGGCTACTGGGATACCTTTCAACTTGAGAGGATTGTCAACCGTCCTCTGCTGAGAAAAGGACTCTAACTTTATCCTCTTACTGGCATTGTGCCCAATTAAAGGACATTATGAGAGCTCCACCTATTTTCACTTGAAAGCCATCTTGACTTTCTTTTCTTCCTCACTCTGTATTTTTGGGTCTTTGTACTTTGAAATGTTGAATTGACCTTTGAGAGCTCCCTTAAATACATCAGCTATAATTAAGGCAGGGCAGGCAATTGACTGAACACCAGTTAACTCTGCACCACTTCACATTCTTTCGTCTCCCTTCTCAGTGTCCCACAAGGTACTGAATGCCTCCCCGTCTCTCCCTGAGCCCTCCACTGTCCGAGCCCACTATCTGCATGTTTCCCTGGCCGGCCCTCGGCGCGGCCGTTTGGGAACGAGGGATGGGAGGGCGGAGGCGGCGCTCGGGGAGAACATCAAAGTGCGTCCAGTTCCGAACGTGAGCTGGGATGATTAAAAACTGAGACTGTTTACACTGCACTTCCCATATGGGCCCTATCCTCCCCCTCCCTCTAGATTTCCTGTCTATACTTCCTATCTCTCTGGATGAGATAACAGCCTTTCCAGGGCTCCTCAGGGCTCCTCGCTGCTTTACATTGTTGGAGGTGCTGCTGGGGTAGAACATAAATATATATCAAAAACATATTTTTGCATTTTTTTCTGAAGTGTTGTCAGGTTTGTTCAACCCTCTTCGTCATCTCCTGTGGTGTAACAGGAAAAATCATGAAAATCATTAGAAAATGGGTTTGACTCCATATCCATTAAGTTTCTGAAGATTAGATGTATCTAGCAAGAGAGCTGTTGACTAAATTTTGGATATCACAATATGCCAAGTGGTGTCTGTTCCTGGTTTTAAAGGCTGCATTACATTCGGGGCTGTTCTAGTTGTTCTATTATTTGCCTTTAGCCACTTATTCCTTATATCGCCACCATTGATGATTATTTGTCAAAAATCTGATTGTGCAAATATTTTAAGTAGGTTAAAGTACCAATTGTCATCCCTGCCAAATTGCTGCAATATTATCAAATATACAGGTGCATCTCAATACATTAGAATATCATGTAAAAGTCCATTTCTAGTAGTTCAAGTCAAACAGCCCCAACCATGTAATGAGTGCGTAGATGGACATACTTCCAGAGGCCAACATTTCCATATTAAACATACATTTTAAAATTTGTCTTTTGTAATATTCATTGTATTGTATTGTATTCATTTGAATTTTTTGAGACACTGCATTTTATGTCTTCATTAAATGTAAGCCATAATCATTATAATTAGAAGAAAGTAAATAAATTAAGACATGAAATGTTTCATTCTGTGTGTAATGGATCTATATAATGTGTTTTTTCGAATTGAATTACTGACATAAATAAACTTTTAGGTTTAGTTGGTGACTCTAAATTGCCCATAGGTGTGAATGAGAGTGTGATTGTCTGTCTCTATGTGTTGGCCCTGCGATAGTCTGGCGTCCTGTCCAGGGTGTACCCCGCCACTCGCCCAATGACAGCTGGGATAGGCTCCAGCCCCCCGCGACCCGATTGCGGATAAGCGGTTAATGGTAATGGATGGATGGATGGATGATATCCTAATTTACTGAGATGCACCTGTATTGTGATATTTGATTTTCTCCGTTTTGCCAAGCCCTTCATAGCAACAGGGAGGTAGATGGATTGCAGTGTTGAAAGAAAGGTTTTGACATTAAAATGGTCAATCATTGAACCAATCACAGCATTGGTTTACAATAAATAAACCCCTGCATCGTGTACAACTGTAGTCCGATGGTGAGATGTCGCTGTTTGTTGCACTATTTGGTTTGTCAAAGAAGCTAGCAAAGCAACACTTTACATAAAACAAGCATAGCAAAGATGACCAGTATGTTGGACCACCATGTCTAGCTCTACATCTTTAAATCTTATTGACACTGTTGAAAATGACAACAGGAATTGATTTCATACATCTCCACAGTGTAAATCAACTGCCAGTTGTCCACTCAGAAGTGTTTGTTGTTGTTAGAGTGATGTCATGGTGATCAGGTCTATGGGATAAGTCTATCCACACTAATCTATAGGATTAGTGTAGATAACAAGTGCTACATTTTTACATTAAACTTTTTGACCCCACTCTTATTTTTCCTTGCTCAGAAATCTCTTATTATTTGCTTCCTTATGAATCTGGAGCAATCTCTAGGTAGAACCCCAAACATTTGGCAAACAGATTCACTTGCTCAAGACCAATTCTCGTGTCTTTTTACATCACAGTGAGAGTGAGAGTAGCAGTGGAAAAGGCCTGCTCTGAATTTTCCTGCAGGCCTTAGTTCACATTTACTGAGCGCATGTCTGGCATGCAAAGCTCTGCCATGTCCACTGGTATGGACACCATATGAAACCCCGACATAAACGGCAGTAGACCCTGTCCCCTTCAGTCCATCTGCCCCTCGGCGACACTGGCAGTTATATAAAGGTATGAATGAAATCGCTGTAAGCTCACAATTTCCCCCAGCTTTGCCACAGCGCCTGTTAAAAAGACCGCTGACTTTTCTGTGATTAACTGCTGTTTGTGTAAAAATGGAAGGCCATTCAGGGACAAACGTCAACTTTAAAGCCATCATATAACATAAGAAACATGATCGGCAATGCTGATACAGAGATTTTTCAATATTGTGGCCAGCTCGCACAGATCTGCTGTCAAGACATGTTAGTCCTCTATATTTCCATATGGTCATCAGTTCAGCCTGCCTGCTATTGCTTCTCTATGGTCTCCTTCCTCTAGTGATCTGAGACTACCATTCCATGTTGCCTCTGGCTCTCGCCTTCACAGACCCCCACGTGTGTCTAACCTATCAGACAAGCTCCGGACTAATGGTTTCTCCTGAGCAGGGATCTGACAAAGCTGCAGCCTGCAGCACAGGAAGCAGGGGGCTAGTGCTGTCCTGTCCACCCTCTTCCACAAGAGATGGCTGTTGAGATGTTTCTTAGGGCACTGGGAAGAAGGGAGAGGCAGGTAGGGGAAACATGGCAAATCTCTTAATCCTGCCGGCCCCCTTCTTTTTAAGTCATTAGACCAGGTCTGGAATTCATGAATGTTATACAACACATTCTTTTCTACTTTTCATAGCTCTCCTCATGCAAATAACCGGAGAAAGTATCAATTACTTCAGTATACACTCGTCCAGTCGCTGCCTCGTACATTTGTGCAAAAGAGTCACATGCTTAATTCCGCGTTATTCGTAGTGCACCTTTGTAGAGCATGCACACACAATGCAGTATGGTAAAGGCATTAGTAGTGGACTTATCCTTGAACCGGCCCACAGACGAGTTGGAGAAGCGAACATCAGGGCAGAAACAAACAGCATTACCAAATCTTACATTAAAGCGACTCCACTATGTTTGTGTTTCACATCCATGCGCTTCATTGATCTTGGACAAAGTGATGGGAAAACCCAAAATGGCGCGCACACACATAAACACACACACTTAAATGAAATGTTAATGATACAGGCTTTTGTCTGACTCTTCTTTTTGAGCACTTTTATTGTCTGTCCCTCTGAGAAACCACCAGGGCACTGAAGGAGTAGCAAATGTACACAGCTCTTTTAAGTTGTGCCATCATGTAGCCACGCATCCATTACAATGGAGAGCAGTGAGTCACCACTGACTATAAAAGAGCACATGCACGCACTCACATATACACACACATGCATTCATTTTCCTTTGATGGCACCGTACCTGACTTGGGGCCAGGGTGCTTTCAGGGTCAGTGGAATTCAATTATGTGGGGTTAAACAGTTGAGAATACTTTGGCATTTTTGCATTCCCAGTGAGATGGGTATCTTGTGCGACCTTTCTGAATTTGTCCTGACAGTGCAGGTCAAGTTAAGCACCTGTCCTCCAACCTTCCAGTTGAAACCGATCCACTGGGAGTACAGAGGAAAGCCTGCTGATCCATGGCGGGTGTGGAGGCCAAGCTATCCCTTCCCTGGGGATCAAGGCCACATTTAAAGAGATTTACAGAGAACCATGTTGCAACAGATGACAATTGCACCATATGGCAGTAGAATTATATGCTACAAAAAAGCCTCAAAATAAAGAAAAACCAATTCCAATAATTTTCATAATTCTGATTCCTCTCAGTTATGGAACGTGAACTGTGAAATACTTGATAAATCAGAATAGATGAAATCGTCTGTCTTGCTTGAAATGCTTCAAAAACTATTGGATGCATCATCATGACATTTGGTAATGATATTCATGGTGCCCAGAAGATGAATCCTAATGATTTCCTAATGATCCCCTGATGATTCCTCTTGTGCCATCATTGGCCTTTTTTCACAACTGTGCCTAAGTGCAGAGCAGCTAGTATGGCTGTAGACTCTATCGGCTCTATTTAAAAGATCTGTAGTGTACGGTCTATAGTAAGTAATAAGTCGTGTATACTAAGTCGTGTCCAACTCTGCTTTTGCCAGGTAAACGGCTCGAAATCTGGGCGCAAAGTGAGGGCAGGGGTTGTATTTTATTTCTTAATTAATCATAGGTGTGTTTTGCAGAAAACATGAAGTTACCCCCCAGTCCCTTTAAAAGCCAGGTGCACCTACACCTGGAGCATAGCTATTAAAAGGAGGATTTGGTAAATTGGAGAAGCTGGTGTTTCCGCTGTCTCCCAGTCCTCTGTCCCAGCATGGGCACAATTACACCTGCTACCTGCACAAAGTGGGTGTAAAAATGACATGAATCAGTCTAAAACTATAAATGAATGTTGTGCTGCTTTGTGCCAGGTGGAAGGTAGTCCTAGTTTTGTGTATGATCCATACACCAGTATCTTTTTCTATCCGTTTTCAAAAATTGAGATTACAATACTGGGGCTCCCTTTTCACTTCTTCCAAATTGCACAGCTTACACAATCTTTTCCCTTGTGAATAGTTTTGCTATCAACTGTGCAACAAAAGATCTTTGGCTTCTAGATAAGCGAGATGTAACGAATGCCAAACTTTTGTTTACTTTGTCCTTAATTTGGAGCTTTCAAAAGCTATTTCAAAAGCTTTCTTTTAATGGAGTTCACATTACAACACAAATGATTCCCGTAAGGATAAAAGCAAATCAAGCCTACCAGCTTCTTAACAGATTAAGTATGTATGATGTACAGTTTGTTGAAGGTTGATTTGGCTTCTTGTTCATGTTAAGATATGTTTGCATGTGTATATTGCAATGAGGTGTTGAATTTCATTCCTAACATTAGTAATTTATTTAGGCCGTAATTTAAGCTTGCTGTCTTATCATTTAGGTAAAATTCTGTTATTTCAGCCAAATGTTTTCATAGGGATAAATCCAGCATTGACTTGCCTCACTGATCCTCCTGCCCCGCCTGTAGTGGCAAGAGCAGCCTTTTCTGCTCCCGCTAACATCAAAGGCTCACAAGCTTTTCTGCACTTTTTCATTTCTCTGTTTGTCTCTCTTCTCTTTCTCCCACAGCGCAGCTTCAAATTCCTCCTCCTCACCTCCTCTCCTCCTCTCCTCTAACCAGCCCTCTCTTGTTTCTTGACAGCTCTTTAAAATGGTTGTAATTCATTGCATGTGCTTTAGTTTCAAGGACAAAAATGGCTACATGCACTCAAAAGGCAGGAAGCGCTTAGTTTGCTGAGAGGTTGGAGGAAAAGAGTCATCACCATACCACAGATAAATGCTCTCTGACAAACTCCCTCCCTCTCTCCGGCTCCCTGTGGCTCCTTCAGTCACTCTCTCAGCTCTTTTTTTTTTTTTTGTATGGCTTTGTGCTTGCCACTTTGGCAAATACCGCAATAACACCCCCTAGCAATGTAATCTCATACAAAGTTGTTTGATTCCTGTATGAGAAGCTATTTGTACTACATGTTCATGACAGATACATGTGCATCAGAGCTGCAGAGTGATATTGTTAAAAAGCAGAATCTGCAGTGAGCAGTCTTCTGAGTGGAAGCAGATTTTCTTTTCTGCTTGAACGCTTGGCTCAACGATCCGCAAGAAGAGGAGCTTTCACCTGTGTGACGGTCTGATTCTTTATGTATGTGTGTACAAGCATGAGTGAGTCTTTGTGTGTGTGTGTGTGTGTGCGTGTGCGTGTTTGTGTGTGTGTGCACAGAAGGCGGAGCTCCCATACTGAGATCATTTACCAAACTCTATTAAGCGGGATCAAAGTGACTTAGATCTTTCAGTGCTGCATGACTACAAAAGCCATATTGTAACCCCAGATCCAGGAAGATAACGCTGCTGACAAAAAATGCTTTATGACTGCAGAAGTCACATGGTCACTACCAAACAACAAACAGCATGTCCCGTTTTTGACCCTTTTTTTCCCCTTGGCCTTCTTCTCAGAAAGGCGTCAGTGTTAGTTTCGATAATGGTCCTCATACTTCCCTGCTTCATACAGAGTTTGATTTATTGAATTAGAAAAGCTTAATACAAATGTCAAATGTGAAATAGCACTGAAGTGCCTTGAGACACGTTGAAATGTTGGCCTTCCACTATGGCCTTGCAGTACTGTAATACACACTATCACTCTCACTAAGGCCGCTGTTAGTTGGTGCAGTCATGTAGCCACGTGGATATGTTTGTTCTCTACAACCTGGGGTAAGTAGTACATCAATTTATGAAATTCCGTTTTGTTCATTCTAGTCCAGCTGATTAACTCCAAATATATGTTGTGTTTTTAGCACTGAATGAATGGACTGTTTGCTAAACCCGTCCCTGAACGACCACTGTCCGATCCTTTGTTAACAACCGTAACTAGCAGGCCTTTCAAACGTTTTGAGTAGTGGTTGGATGGAAACTTTAACCCTGGATTTGCAAGGAAAAATTCCAGAATGCACAAAGTATGAACGCAAATCTGAGAGCAGTTTAAAGGCAGCTTGCGATAAGGAGTTGGGCTCCGGTATTTTCTCATCCCGGTGACCGACACATCAGGGTCACACTGTCGAATGTGCGTTAGCTTGCTGGATGTGTTTCCCTTCACATTATCCTGCATTGGTGGAGCAACGACTACACACCATCCTTGTCTTATACACAACTGTATTTCTATTGCTGTGTCAGCTGAGCAGGGACCTGCAGGCCGGTCTTCCAGCCATTTTATTTGTGTTGCCATTGTGATCTTACATGCTAGCTCACTAGCTTGTTTTTCTAACCTCGGCACATATTGCTTATGGCTAAAAGTCTTGTGATGCTATGGGGAGCCATAAATAAATGTTTCCTTAGGACAAAAAAATATAGTCAAGATATGTGGTGCCTGGTGCTCGCATTGGGGCTGGTTTGCTTTACCCTCGATTTTAATGTCCGCCAACAAATGATATTGTGAATGTAGCTCTCAAATGCATATTCTGTCTACTTCTATCTGATATTTCAAAACTGTTATACCAGGAAACTTCCCTAAGCCTAACTCCAATAAATCCCAGAATTCTTGGGGCAGAAAACATTCAGTTAGCAGCTAGTTTGTCAGCATTTACAGCACAGCCAATCAAACTTTAGCATGCAGTGCAACCATTTTGGCAAATACATTGTTTCCTGTAACTGCGTCACAATAAAAGCCACCCTGTGTTTTGCCAGTTGAATGTCATTCATTTGTAAACCAGCAGCAGTCGGTCTGCATTAGCATCAGATGAGTGAACAGTATGGCTTATATCAATGAGATATAATTACACACATGCTTGCATCATTTCCTGTAAATCCCTTGTGCGTAGGTAGGCTGTTTGTACAGGAGTGGCGGACTCTGCCGCTGAAAAATTGATGGTAAAAAAAAATCTCATGAATGTTTTAAGCATTAGAATTTAAAAGACTTATTCTGGAAATGTGGTTGTTTGCTGTGTCCCGGTGTTAAACTAGCAATGTCATTATGGTGTTAACATGTCCGTCCTTGCCACATTTGATTGTCTTCCTGATTTCAGAAGGCCTGTAATTGAGCAATAACTTCCTGATAGAGCTAGCTAAACAGATACATCCAGTGAAGGAGTAGCAATAATTATTTTTTGTCTGGGAGAGACTCATCACGCTGTGCTTTTCAGAGATTATAATGTTCTTTTGAGAACATGTGGTGTATCACAGTACAAAACACTATCAATGGGAAAAATTACTTTGTCATTGACTATTTTGGCGTAAAATAGGGCTGTGTTTTTTCCCTTTGTAGCTGCTTGCCTGCTCTAATGACTGCTGTGTGAGCTGGAGGTGAATGATTGTTCTTGGTGAACATGGCTGATCATCATACTTCCAGTCACATGCCTGACAGCATGATAGATGGCTGTTCTCTCAGTTGGACTAAATGAAAAGTGCATGCTTCTGAATCAGACAAAGGGTTAGTATGTCTGCCAGACAAGTGTGCTTCACTGATGTGTTCATCTCCGTTCACCTGCAGGGAGAGTTTTCCTCTTGCCCTTCAGGGAGTTTTTGTTGAAAATGCACACTCAGGCCTGCAGAGACAGAGTCCCATGTGACTTGCTGAGAGAATTTGAACTGGCGTCACATGGCCCTGGGCGCTACATTAGCCTCCTGGTTACCGCTTGCTGTAATGTACAGCACAGTAATGTTTATTAAGCACTGTCCCTGAGAAAATAAACTGAATAGATAAATTAATGCATGTGCTTACAAAGGTCTTCCACTGCCCTCAGTACCACTTGTCAGCACTTGTCCATTTGCATGTAACTCTAAAGCACACTATAGATAATATGATCTGCTGATTAAACTGTTAAATATCTCCGCTAGCTTATCAGATGGCAGATCTGTGGCCAGTAGTCATCATTTTTGTTTTGTAATTGTAAATGAAATGCCAAGATTGAGATCCCAATGTTAGCACACATTTACCCTAGATTAACATGCACGTTAAAGGTTTTTTAAACCTTTTTCTGAAAAAGAAAGTATTTTTACAAGCCTGTTTACATGGCTTATCAAAATTAATATGCCACTAATATTCCCGTTTACGTGCAGCAGTGCATACTCCACTTAACATAACATGTTGTTTATTAAATGGAAATTTTAGCAATGGAACTGCTGGAGCTGCTGGTGCCATTTTTCCTCCTTTGCATCAAAATGAGTTAAAAAAAAAAAAAAAAGACATGTTAGTATGTGAACACAGCCACTGTCTTTCCTTTTCTGAACCAGAACCTCTAAAAGGTTGATGTTTTAATATTTATGCATATCCAAAAACCTATCCAGGTGTTTCCTCACTTTTTAAAAGCCAGGGAAGAGGCTGTGTGGTGCAGACTGTGGTAGAAAAACCCCCAATGGAGATCTGTATATCAAATGAGTTTTACACATTTGCAAAAAATGCTCATAAAAACCTGAATAATATCTGTATATCTTGCATATCTTAATTGGAAAATGCAACATTTGGAATAAGGCCTAATTGGGAATAAACTAACATAATTTACTGTTAACTGAACCCAATCAGGGTAATTATTGACAATGTAGCATGCAAATATTTCTCCAGTTGCAGGATTGTTCATGACTACAGCACCGCATGGTTTCAAAGGCCCGAAGGCCGTTTTGGAGCTCTATACTCTGCGAACAGTTGGACGCTCCCTTGAAGCGTGTGATAACAATGCTGCCACCAGCCGTTTATTAGTCCTACCCCAGGTGGAATAACTGATTCAGCACAGCCATGCAGTGACCTTGTTGCACGCTCCAAAAACAACTAAACCCAAACTGGTGTACTGTCCAGCAGCCCTCAGGAGAGGACTGCGTATCTAGGAGACCCGTTCCAATTGGCCATGACCTCCTGACTGGCTGGTCCTAATTAGAAGCAGTCCCTCACAGTGCCTCCCTCTCTTGTCCAAAGTAAATACCTTGGCACCCAGCAGGAATGCTGACAGACTGCTGTTTAGGGTGCTCTGAGAGAGGCTTGGACAGTCGCTGACTCCCCTCATGTTTAACCCTCTGGAGCGTGGCGCGGCCAACACTAACAACTAACACTAGTCGGCAACGGAAACACAAATGACTTCATTGTTGAACTCACTCAAAATATGCATTACTATCTTGGCTTTTTCATGCCAGCATGCTGTGTTGGTTTTCCACTTGGAATGCGTTCAGATTGCTCTCTTCAAATGGCCTTGACCACGGACTGGGACTTTGTAGGGAAGTGATAGAGCCGGGGGAATATCATCTACATCTGGGTTACATAACCTGTGTATTTACATTTACTCCAACATTAGGCTTCCTGCAGCCTCCAAGTAAAAAAACAGATCCTCTCTGTTTCAATGTCAGCTGCCCTTGGTGTGCAGCGGTTCACTGGAATCAGGTGGGAGGATCAAAAGGCAGTCTGTATTTGAGGGAACAGGGCCATGATGTCTCATCAGGGCCATTCACCTGATAACCTCCTCTTTGGGAGCCGCTCCAAAGCAGCGGAAAAGTAGTGCTTGACAGCTAACAAGGCATGTTTGTGGGGCTGTATGGAGTCGTATGGGCTCCTTTTTTACTTTGTGACGGTCTGTTGGTGACCAGAGCTGCCAAGCCCCATTCCCTCACAGCCTGCTATTTAAACCCTCAGATTGCTGTGCGGGAGTGGAGTGGAGCATGGTGTTGCTCTTTGTTCTGGGCCCTAGGTTAGGGTTAGCACAGCATTACACCACAGCGGCACTGAAAGCCAGCTCTGAAGACTAAAGCAGAGCTGTGTGTGGTTTGGTGTTTGGTCTGCTCACTCTGAGATTAGAGCAGCAGGTTGGCAGAGGATTGGGTAATGACATGTCTACCGCTCCCGAGTCCTTGGACTGTCTGGGACTGCGGGGATACTTGAAAGCAAGACGCGCACACACACCTACACACACGAGCGTAGCACTTCTTCCTCCACCAGGGTACATTTGACCATGAAGAATCACAAAGACAGGCTTACATTGTGGTGACCGAAACAACATAACATTTATAATCTCTGCCAAATGAGATGTGACATGGTCAGCCACTAATAGTCGTGGACACAGATGACACATTATATTCCACTCATGTAACTGAGACAAAATCTTATTTTCCAGGGTATTAAGTCTTTATGACTGTTTACAATAATAATAAATATGACATGAGAGAAATGTGAATATTATGAATTATGACAGTACTGGTGTACTATGGTGATAGTACTTAAAGTTGTGCAGAGAGAATTATAATAGAAGAATACATTAGTGTGACGTGCCTTTCATGGCTTTGATCTTCACCCTCCTACTCTCCATTAACAGAGGTGTTCAATTCGTCCTTTTGTGCATTCTTTCCATTTTACACACTTGTGTTTGTACATGCTTGGAATGTTCCCTTGTGTTTTGCATATCTGTGTATTCACAGTATTTGACACAAATATGAATGAGTGTTGGGAGACGCATTTTGACGTAACCCTTTAGAAAAAATGAATGGTAATGGCAAAACTCCCTCAGTTGCGGAAGAATGTTTTTACCCTCGTTTGTTGTGGTTTTTGTCTTTGCTGAAAAAGAGTTGATGTGCAAAATGGAAAATGGACATGGAAACGACTTTATTGTATAAGTTGTGACTGGATAACTGGATACAGCGTTGGAAGTGGGGCCCTGTTCATTCCTATGGAAGTTTCTCAGTGGCACCAAAGAAATTTTGATTCAGTGTGTAAAAATACCCAGATCTTTGATTGTTCCTGCACTGTGGGGACCATAGAGCAAGCTCACTAGAGGCCGGCTGGACCAAATGATTGAATCAAAATTAAAAAAAATGTATCAGCTAATTTACAGACATCTTTTTCCCAATGTTAGTATTTTTGGGCCACATGGCATCACATGACAGAACTAGAAGTTGTAATTCCACTGTTTGGCCACGATATCAAAGCTCGTCACTCTTCCTGGGGTCTTCGTTCTGACGTAGCGAACATTTAACTCTCATGACTGATTTGCTGTTTTCGCTGTCAACATTTGCCAAGATATTATATTAATTTGTCTTCATCTCCAGACGCCAATACTGGCTGACATGAAGGAACAATTAAAACTCACCCAAATTTAACCAAATTCCTGAAGACCTTTCTCCATTTTCCTCTTTGCAGATGTGTTAGATGGCCAAAGTGACTTTGTTTTTTTCCTGCTGTTTACTGTTTACTGATGAAAGCCATATGTCCCCTTAAGTGCCAACAAAACTATGATGTAGTTTAGTATATTTGCCCCGAGCCAGTTGGTGGAAACAGGCTTTATACACTTTTGTGACATTTCAAAGTTTGCTTTAAATTCACTTCACAATTGTAATGGAATGGAAACCGGTCTATTGATCTAATTCATAATTGGATCCATTGCCCTCTAAAATCACCAGTGGTGGAAATAAAAAGTATTCAGATCCTTTACTTAAATGAAAGTACTAATACCTCACTGAAATTACACCACTACAAGAAAAAGTCCTGCATTCAACACTAAAACGTACAAAAGTATCAGCATCAAAATGTACTTAAAGTATCAAAAGTAAACATACTCGTTATGCACAATGGACCCACTCAGATTGTTTATTAGATTTGATTATTTGTATTGATGCAAGCGGCATTTTAATTTTGTAAAGATAGGGCTCATTTTAACTGCCTAGCCATTGAAAATCACAACATTACTCCAGACAGGCCTTTGAGTCAGGTACATTTGGCAACTGTGACCCTGCAAGATCACTGTTAACATGCCGCCATACTTTGTGAAGAAAATCTCGCTGTTTGCCCCACAACACGTTGTCCTATATGAGTCAACTGTACGTTCATGAAGCTCCAGTTCAAAGCGCCAGGAGCTGAGCCAAGTGTCCCAGTGCAGAGCCAGATCTATCAGTGGGAGGGCTGGGCTGGAGAGGGGCAGCAGTGTGTCTAGTGCAGTTCTCTGACCTACCTCCATGCCGCTGACTTCCACTGTTTGCCCACTCTGTTAACTATTACCAAAAGGCTGTGTACCTTGGCTGCAGCCCAACACTCTTACACATACTGTGGCCCATTATCAAAGGAGACCTGCACTACAAGCCCTGGAGTCCTTCCAAAAAGGCCACAGCCACAGTTTCTGCTTCGAGACCTATCCCAGCACTATCTGAGCACTCCCTCCTGTTTTTGTCTCCCCATCGCTCTCCCCCTGCCTCCTCCTCCCATTCTCTCTTTTTTTTTCTCATAATCCCCTTGCTTGAACATGCACATGTTGGTTAAACTGTCCTTGGCAGGTATTTCACCCACTCACACTTTTTTTTTTCTTTTTTTTATAATCCCTTTAAATGTTTGCATTCATTTTCCTTGGTGTGGTCACACTGAAAAGTAGAAACTTGAGTGCTTCACCTCAACCCATGAAATTACTGTTTTTATTCATTTAAATGACGAGTTTATGTTTCATTTATTAAACATACCTGTCGATGTTTTCCCGTGATGCCGCAGTGTACTTTACATGTTCTACAGTTGGCACAGTATGTGTAAACAGACGAGGAATTTCACTCAATTATTGTGTTGCTGTCAGCACTTATCAATGGTCAGTGCTGTTTAATACAATCATGAAAAAAATTATTAGACCATTGTTTTCTTCAATTCATTGTTCATTTTAATGCCTGGTCCAACTAAAGGTTGGACAAATATAATGATAACAACAAAAATAGCTGATAAGAGTTTAATTTAAGAGGGGATATCTAGCCATTTTACATGGTTTTCTTGATAATAACCAAAATCATAATTTAAAAAAACATGTAAAATGTCTAGATATCAGCTCTTAAATTAAACTCTTATGATCTGTTTTTGTTGCTATCATTATATTTGTCTAAACAAATGTATCTTTAGTTTTACCAGGCATTAAAATGAACAGGAAATCAAAGAAAACAAGGGTGGTCTAATAATTATTTCCATGACTGTACATACACAGAAATGGCCATAATAAGATAAAAAACAAGGACATTAAGATCGACAGAGGCAGATATAGACATGTAAATACTACATACAGATATAAATGTATATGAAATGTTTATATACTGTATATTGTACAGCAACAACAATGTCATTTGTAGACAGAACAACAATAGAGGAATGGAGCGGAGTGTATGGGATGCTGGTGTAAATATGGGCTGATTATTGTAACATGTTGCTTTAAATACACAAGGCAGCTGGATATAACTGTTTATACTTTATACATCATGCTTAGATTTATATTTTTACAGATATTTACACATTATAATGAAAACGGTGTATTCAAACTATACAAATATAAAATCATGATTATCATTTTGTTCCAGATTTGGAATCTGTTATCTTCATTGTTAATATATCTTACACTTAAACTTTTATTGACTGTTCTTTCTTTTTTTTTTTTACACCCTTTATTTGATAGTTTGTGATCCCTTAGTTACCTCTCATTTAGTTATATTTGTTTTCTTTATCATCTTCCAACTCCTGATTCCTGATTCTTAAGCTATAAAATGGAGATAATCAGTCCAAGGTTTTGGTTAGTTGTATCCTGTACTTATTTGTGGCTCCTCTGATTTTAGCCATTTTTTTATTTTCTCCATAGATACCCATCGATTTGTTAGGAGAGGGGCTGTGGTATTCTGCCAAGTAATAATTACTAATGTCAAATGAAAAATTGCATCCATTATTTCACCTATTTCAGTCCAAAAACTCTCTGCAAGACTTTCTTGATCGACCAACTGTTACACCTGTAAATGATCACAAACTAAGAGCAGAAGTTCACTTATTTATTAATCCCGAAGAAAATTCTGGTTCCAGATTGCTCCAAAGCCTCCAAAACAATTCCAAAAGTAATCACAATAGAGGATAATATAAGAAAAATGCTGAACAAAATTGGTAACAATAACAATATATAATATATTGATAAAAAATAAAGTGTCTAAGGAGTAAAGCAACAAACTAGTATTGTACAAAAAATGTGAGAACCATCACATGGTTGGTATTTTTGCTGGAAAATGACTGAACATGAATCATACTCATTAACCAATTATTCATTTCAGTCAGTCAACTAATCTAGTAATGGTTCAGCTGTTGTACTAAAAGTTCCGTGAGTCTGTATGTGAAAGATTGATGACAATGTCTTGATGATATTAAAAAGCTATTTTTGTGTCAAAAGAGCAAAAAACTTTTCACCTCTTCAACCCCTGTTACTGAAATTATTGAATAGTTGAAATTGCTGCTGTATGCCCATGCTGAAGGCCGATATACTGGAGTTTCTCATAAATGTTTTATACCGTTATCTTGCATCACATCATCTGTAATCTATATGTAAACACTGCAGTCACCCCAAGCTGTTATCACAACTTTATCATTTCATAATTCCTCATCGCAAATAGCTATTTTTTGCATATTTAGCCTGTTTTGTCATCTTATTCTTCTAAGATAACAATTCAATTATATTGCCATGTTGAGATATCAAACTAGATGTGTTATGATGACCGTGACTTTATTATCTCGTTATCTTGACAGACTCATGGTTAAACCGAATTCCAGCCTGATTGCTCAATTAATTTTCTTGGAGTCAGGAAGTAGTGATGGCTGATCAACTCAAATCAGATTCCAATCAGTTATTGACTTAAAAGTCTAATGACCGAATAATGAGTAAGTTGTGCGACTTGGAAAGAAAATTTAACGACATTAATCCAATTGGATGTTGGCAAAGTAAGACATTTGCTTTCCCAAGAAAGTGAGATTTGCCACAATCACAAGACAACTCTTTTATATGGAGGTAATTATATAATTGTATCATTAATAGGGCCTTTGAGGACAAGAAAAGGTCATTTAGTTATTTTAAGATACAGAGACATGCTTTAAGTTGTATCTTCACTAAAAAAAATGGTGAAAAAAGACCAACAATGGCCTTTTTCTGTTGCCATAACTATAAATGAGTAAAAGTTAGAAATTGAGAACTACTAGAATGGCACATGGAGGGCACGGACTTCACTAAGACCAATGGTGCACATTCAATGTGTTCATGAGCTCTAAGTTGATATATGGAAGAAACAAAGAGAATGTGTTGTATTTTATTGTAAAGAACTTTAAACGTTCACATGACTTTTATTATTCCAATACCCCATGAATGTAGCCCAAATGCCCTATCTTGCAATGTTACAAAAGTTGAATTAATCCGTGTATCAGCTGCCTGATTCGGATCCAGTCCCAAATTTAACGGGTTTTTCGTTGGTCCATGCTACACCCCTCCACTAAATTTCATAAAAATTGGACGTGCCATTTTTAGATTATCCTCCTGAAAATCAGACCAACAAACCGAACTAAAAATATCCTCTGCAGAGGTAATAAACTATATTAATAATCTCAGTTTGTATTAGTTCACAGTGACAGGACTTTGATACACAGAGCCAAAGTCAAATTTGACCTTTATTTGACTATATTCAATTTTCCTATTATTTAGTGTGCATGAAATTGCATGACATGTTTTTAATAGTAAATTTTCTCTTTGAATATTGTGCCATTATGCCACGAGTCATTCATTACAAGCAAGTTCCAAATATTAAATATTATTATATTATATTATTAATAGATCCATCATACAAACCAAAATATCTTATTCTATTCAACCAGATAGAGTTCACATATTCACATATAATGTATTTGTTCTGCCCCCTGTTGGTTCATACTGATGGCTGCTTATTGGTCATCTAATTGTGGCTTGCATAGAGATTGAGTGTGTATGACAGGACGCTGTTATGAGTTTGACTGTAGAATTTATTAATACTTTATGGATCTAATTGCAGCACTTTTGTGTTTATTCTTGTGAACTTCTTGTATACTTTTTGTTGTTTGTATTTTAAAAGAAATGTAGATTAGAGGATCACAGGTGAATCCTGTGACTGTGTGCCCGTCTGTATGTGTCTCACGGTGTATTATGTTGCTTATTTGATCAGGTGGCAGCCTCATCACACTTAGACCAGGTGCTCGCCCATATTAGGTAGACTCTTTTCTGCACAAATGGCAGTCCTGCTGGCATGTAAACATGCTTTGAAGTGTGGATAGTTGTGTGTGTATTAAACTTGGAATCTGATTCTTTATAATTGATATGTAAACACAAAGTGCTTTGAAGTGCGTGTGTGGCGCATACTGTATCTGAAAGTGTGATGTCAGATATCCCCGGGGCCATACACTTCTCTGTTGGTTCAGTGAAGCCTGTTAATGTGGAGAGATAATCTCTCCCCCCCCCCCCCCCCCCCTCTACCTCACCCAAGCTCACTTCCTCTCCGCAGCAGGAAGTCCTGGCCTTTTTATGCCCTGACAAAGCAGTGGAGACAGTTAGCTTCTCATTGGAGCCTTATCTCTGCAGCTTTAATTAACTCTGAGGTGTTTACTCTCACTCTTTTAATGCCGGGAGGTAAATGATTAGGCCCATAATAGAATCATCAACTGTGTGGCTTTAATCCTTGACATGGATATTGTTCATGATGTAAATTAAAGTTATTTAAGATACATAATAGCTAAGCATTTCTCTCTCTCTCTCTCTCTCTCATCCTCTCTCTCTCTCTCTCTCTCCTCTCTCTCTCTCTCTCTCTCTCTCTCTCTCTCTCTCCTCTCTCCTCTCTCTCTCTCTCTCTCTCTCTCATCTCTCCTCGTAAATGTAATTCATTCAGATTACATCTGCTTTAGCAGCCAGAAGCAATATATTATACCAGTAGCAGTTTGATCATATCATTAACAAGATTAAAAAAGCTCTTAGACTGAAATCAGCCCTGCTGAAAAAGTGAGATTTTCTTGGGTTTTTTTGGTTTAAAAAGGAGGTCTAGGTGCTGTATAAATACTCTAAAAGTCAGTTAAACGAGCTGTCAGGACTTATGTAAGGTTGTGATTTCACAACTATAATATATATAGGTAGAAAGTGCTGCTACAGTGCTGTTACAGTCATTCCCCGGCTGCAGTGATGATGCAGAGATGCTGAGACCAATCAGGGCAGGCTGGGCTTTTTTTGTGAGGGGGATCTTAAAGAGACAGGCGCTAAAATGGAGCATCAGACAGATGGTGAACACAGGCATATTGTTGTTTTTTGAACATTAAAGCTTGTAAACATATTCTAGTAGAAACCCAAAATACAAGTTTGAACCTAAAATGAGCAACTTGGTGGTGTATTTAATTCAACTCTCAACTCTTGACTTGGCTTGAGTATACATGTATTACGTCCATGACAGCTTGTTGTGTTGTGCCATTCTGTATGAAGGCTGAGAGTTACAAAACAGGTACCGATTTAACAGGCGTTGACTACAATTAAATTTCCTGCTTTGTGCTCTGTGCCTATCGGCAGTAATCCTGTTTGATTTCAGTCTGGCTGCCCTGCAGAGCTCTTTGTTGTTGAACAGTTTGCAGACAGCACTGTAGCAAGTGTCGCTTCACCGAGACCTCGGCTGAAAGGCTGGTAATGCGAGAGCTGACTTGGAGAAGGCAGACATCATTTGACTGCTGTCTTGCTGTTGCCCAGAGGACAAACAGTGGCAGCACTTTGCAGCTGAGTATTGCTAAAGAATTCACAATGCAATGTGCACAATGATGCATAGGCCACAATATGGTAAAATTACAACTCTCCAGTTTAAATGTCTGCAGTTGCCAGCACATAATTATGTGTAAAACATACAGTTGCTCACCACCTCCCAAACACAGAGTTATTGCTTTAAACAGTCTAATTAGGCACAACTTGAAAATTGGTGACTAGTGAGATCTCAAACACACCACCCACACACTTGCAATGCACACACAGACACAATATGCCCTGCAGCGACCCAGTGTTTCCAGTCTGCATGGCGGGCAGGGAGGAGAGAGGGCAGTACCCTTCAGAGGGTTTCTCCTCCACGCCCACGTCGCCTTTGTTTCCTCGCATAATGTTTTCCTTTTGGGTCACCTCTCCAGCCTTTTAGGGCAGTGAAAGGGGATCTGTCCAGGGCCTCTCCATTACATAGCCCATCAGATAGGGAGCGCTAGATAAGTCCCCCCTGTATAATAAATGTCTCATATTTGATCTTCACAGGTGGGAGCGATCTCACAACACTGTAGCCAGGGTGCCTCTCCTGGGACAGCTTGCACAAACACCTGCTTTTAGGAGAGGAGAAAGACACGTCTAGTTGCCTTTTTTCACATACACTGTGTCACACAAACACAATTTCAAAAATCGCACACCCTCATGTAGCCGTTTTTCCCTGTGACCCTGTACTGCTGGTGCGTGGGAAGGTGACAGGTTAACATATCCTTGCTTATTCAGCCTGACCAACCTTTCAGGAAGCTTTATGGTGCGAATCGTAAACGAGTTAACCCCCAACCTACGGCCCTCTCCTCATGCCTCGCCTCGCCACAGTGTACGAGAGAGAGAGCGCCTTTGCCTGGTCGGTTCAAAGTTCAGGCACAGGGCCCGACAATCATTGACACAGCAAAGCCACACCATCTTAATGGAAAGAAATCAAAAGGGAATATAAGAAGGGTTGGCTCCAGAATAGACAAGAGATCATAAATACAGTGGAAAGTAAATAGTGGAGGCAGAATGTCAGGCCGCCTTGTTAGCAGGTATAGTATTGCATGGCTGTGGTCTGAATGGAAGGCATTGGAGACATGGGAGGCAACCCTAGCTGTGAGTTATGTTTCCAGAGCTACATGGGTATGCAGTTTGGTCCCTCCTTAGCATTCACTAACAGTCAAAGCTGTGGCTTGTCAATCATTTTTCAGGGTGACTTGTTCCTTGGAGATCATTGGCCACTGGGTGAAGGGGTGTGTTCCTCTACACGGCCCACTACGAGCTCTCCCTCGCAGCCCCACCTATTGCTTCGGTTAACTGTTGGACGCATTGTGCACTGTATAGTGGAAAAACAGTGACCTGCTCTTATGCTATGCCTACCACCCTGGTTGCATATGATAGAACACTCCTAAATGCAATGAATGCTGGGAAAAAAAGTGGATACCAGACAGAAAAAAGTGCAGGATTTCTGCAGGGCTTTACAGCCACACAGCTTACCAAAATCAATTGCATTAATTTACATTATTGCAAGTCTCCGAGCTCTTTGTTTACCATAGTTGAGATATGGATTGGAAACTTTGCATTGTTCGTTGTTTTACTGTTATTCAGGCGGCTTATCTAAAGTAAATAGATGAAAGGCTCTTTATATCAGTCAGCTATTTTAAAACCACAATCAAAGTTTGTTTTTCCAGCAGTGGAAATAGTCAGCTGTGCCTCACTCTTTAAAGAAACATGGATTACATTCCTTTTAAAAATGGCATTTGGGTAATACTTATATATGATATGTATTTTTCAGGTCACTGAAGGATAACTCATATACTGGCTTAAATCCATAGCAAAGTTAACTGAGGAGCTGACCCCTGCCCTGTGTTGTTGTTCTGCTGTTTGTATCGAGTAGCAATGGAAACAGGCATTTCCCATTTTATCTCCCTCTGTTTCCTCCGCTTTACAGATTCAGTCATTGTAACCTGCACGCTTCTTTCTGTCATCGTCTACCTGCTTCTTTAGCCCCTATATTTTTAGATCTCTTATCTGATATTGTCATGGCAATGCAGAATAAACAAACCGTTTTGATAGCTGCAGGTTTTTCAGTTGGAGCCTGCCTCGGCGTCCTTTGATCAGAGAGGCCTTTTATTCTGCCAAGAAGCTTGAGAAGCCAGGAGGGGGCTGGAATGACAATGAAGCAGCCAGACGAGCAGCGCTGTGCCACAACTCTTCTCTGAATGTGAGAAGGAAGGAGTTCAGCTAACAAAGTTTTTAACTGAACTGAGCTAGAAGTATCTTTAATGTTGGATTCACACTACACAACATCCCCCTGATACCATCATGACTTCTTGGAGATCGAATCCTGTCTCATAGAATTATAAATCTCTCTGTTTTTGTATTAATCTATCAGTCAAATTGGACCTGCTTCCAGTACCTGGAGTAGCAAGCCTCCACCAATGCAGCCCCTTGTATTTTTTAAATGCAGAGCTGTTTTATCACAATTTTGGGTGTGATGCATGCCCCCTGCAACTATATATATGCTGTGCACCTGCACATTAATCCTCTTTCTATGAACTGAGAAATATGTACCAATTGAAGTACCAATAGATGTACCACCCATCCGCAAGTATCCACCCATACCATCGCCCCACCAAACGCGACCACAATCACAACTGTTATTCAATGACCTGAAATTGCCAGAAACCATCTTCAGTAAATATTTATTTGACTGTACTTTATGTACTAAATTTTTTTAAGACTGGCCTGCTATGTTATATCTGCTAACATCGAGGGGTGGGGTTTATGACAGCCAGCCACCAGGGGGTGATCAAGATAAATGGCTTCACTTTTTAGTGAGCTATTTAAGCCCCCATGAAGAGGGCTGAGCCTTGGAGCCAAATGGTCCGTTCCGTGACACCATGGGGCTCAAATTGCTTTTTCCCATTGACATATACTGGAAAAGAGTCATCTGTTGATCAGTGGATACATTTTTTGGTGAAATTAGTAATTTTAATATCAGAATTTGATGCATTCCATCCAATGAGAGCCGCACAATTGAATAATTTAATCCCCATGGAAGTTAGGTATGGGCTTCACTGTGTAGAAGATCCAAGAACTTTTCTGGCTTCATGTGCCACTTTCATAGGAATGAACGGGCCCCATCTCCAACGCTCCACTTTTCTATACACCCGTGGAACTGTCATGTTGTCCATCTTTATATACATTCAGTGGGTGGACCAGTGAAGTCATCCTTGGCACAGTCCCAATCACCTAGCTATGTTATGCAAGTTGGGAAAGATGACGAGCTGTGATTGGTCAGCATCCAGCGTGTGACGTTTATCATGTCTCTTGACCAATGTGACGCAGTGATTATCATGTGGCCTGACCTTGGCACAAATGGCTACCATTTCTGTAGATATTAACATAACCCAGAGTTCCTTATTACAACATTATTTGAAGGACAATGCACATTTGGTGGTCGGCTGTTGGTGAAAACTTAGCTGATACAAACCATGCCTACTACATTTTTACTTGTGTGGTTATACATGTCATTGTCACTCAGTCAAGCTTTGATTGGAGATCAGCTGGAGTGAATGACTGTGGCATTGTGGGATAGGGGGATGGTGCCATTGGTGCAGTAGGTGTATGGGTGTGTGTTCACGATTGTGTTTATGTGTGCCGGAATGTAGGTGTTTGTGACAAAACGTGCGTGTGAAGTTGTGCATGAGGACTGAGCATCTACATGGTGAGGTCATTGCTCATTGGCCCTTTTGTGAGGGTAAGGTTGGGGAGCAGTGACGCCTGTTACAGAAGGGGAGTGTGGGAACCAACTGGCCGGTGCAGAGAGGATGGGGGTGGGGGTAAAAGATGAGGTAAATGTTCTGGAGCCCAACAATCAGCATGTTGATGTCTTCACTGGGTGGCCTAGTTCTATGGGGGCTGCGGGACAGAGCAGGTCGCTGGGTCTCAGGGCGCTATGGAAGCTCAGGGCAGGGACACGCAGCACCATCCTGCTGGATGATGGATGAGCTGTGCTCGCGGCTAAAAATAACAAGATGGAATCATTCCATGAGGTGTCAAAATATGTACTCCACTTGATACCGAATCCAACAACATGCAGCATATGAATGGACTGAAGGGTTGTTGTGCGTGCGTCTTTTGAAGTTGTTGGATAACGCAATGTTTTCTTATTAAAGATGACATGAAGAGGCTTATTGCCAAGATGGAAATTCACTTATATTTTCTCAAAAAATACATTTTATTTATTTATTTGATATCAAAATAATGACACACTTGGAACCTACAAATTTGCTTTTAAATGTAAAAAAAAATCTGACTTATGCAATGACCAAGCTGCAATCTTCAGGGCTGAAAATATGAACATGTCAGAGCGAAAGCTGCAGTTCCTCGAATGTCAAATTATATTGATGCTAAAGTTATGCACAAATAAGAGCATTTGAGCTTCACAATGGCTCTTCAGAAACCTATGGGTGATGTCCTACAGACTACCTCCATGGTTTATATGGTCGATGGCTATGACCTGTTAGTTGTTCTTCCAGTGTCAGTGTGTATCTGCAGGTGTGAATGTTGGATTTTACTGAGATGACACTGTCAGTGATGGAGCATTTTCAGCCATCTTTCCACTGGTCTTATGACACTGTAGTTCTTTTCATGAGGTGGGAGATACCGTCCTTACCGAAATACACCTTCTTGTCTTCAATATTGTTGCTGCCAACTTATTGTGTAATTCTTTATCATTGATTGTTAATACTACATATAGTGCTATCTCTCACCATTAACTAAACACACATCTGCCACACAAGAACATACGATAACGCTACCGATACAATTCTTCTTTTGATGATGTAATAGTAAACATGTGCTAACATTTGCTGTTGGTACACATGAGAGTGCAGTTTGTCCTGTTCTTTACGGATGTGACGGTACACAGCTGCCTAATTTTATTTTAGCTCCGCTAACAACGTTACTGCACAAAGTCTGTCTTTTATTGTGGTTTGGGTGCTGCTACGTTGGCAAAACAACACAGATTAGAGTCTTGGTTCTGCAAAGTCTAGCTTTGGCACAGTTGGCATTGCTTACAAATAATGATTAGCCTTTGCTTTTCTCTAGAAATAGCATGCACTGTCATTGTGGTAATAGCTTCAGTCCTCTCAGTCACAATACATCCTTCCATCAGTCTTCCAAGCTACCGTGTTCCTTAGCATATATTTATATTTTTTCCAAGCACAGTTGGCTCCTGTTGGAACAATGTCAGAGCCCCCCCTCCCACCACACCCCCCTCTTTCGAGTGAAATCTTAACTGCCAGCACTCAAAGCCTGTCAATGAAAGGCCAGCTGTTCCCCGCCCTCTGCCGGCCCGCTCAGGCCTCCGTTAGAAGCTCGCCTCGATGTTCGAACCCCCCCCACTCACACACACTCCTCTCACAAACACACACACAGAGCCCGGGCTCGTGTGAAAGCATGAAATGCCATTACCGGCAGGCGTCAGGTTACGTGGGCACAGCACCAAGCTATGTCCCCACTGCTAACGAAGGATGTGGTGAGAAAGTTATATGCTACATGCTAACTGCGCTCCCAGCATGGCACTCGAGGCCCCTGGTTTTCGAAGCACAATTCTGTAAAAGTTAACCATATGACAGAAATAGAAGTCAGCAGTCTTTAATGTTAGTCTCCTCAAGAAAACACAGTGTGCTGGTGGGACCCCTTGGAAGAAATGATGGCTTGTGTGGTCAGGTCATATGTTACTGTAAGAGAAGAATCTTTGACTGTTTTTAAGCTGTGGCTAATCAAACACAGTGAGGAGGAATGTCACTGCCAATAACAGCCTATAGAAAATACAATATAATTACAGCTGATGTCAGACATGTTGTTCACTCTCATTTTCAGTCATTGACAGTTTCAACCGCGGTCATACTGAAACAACAGCCATTTGTAACTAGTGTTTTTCTCTTATTTTTAGCTATGCCATCAGAATAACCTGAACCTGTAGGCGACTCCAACTCCCTTCTCTCAACCCAAGTTGCTCACCAAACTGTAAACAATAGCCCCTTTCATAGTGCCGTTTTTAATGCCGGGAAATTTACGGCTCTGTAACGTCTCGCCTGCACTATGAATGCACCCGAAGCGGGATGCTGGGATCAAATGATCCCACCAATTGTTGGAAGCGGGACCACTATAAACGGGCCATCGGACTAAAACACGCCTCCCACTCTGTCCGAAAGTCATTGAATCACAGCTCACTGCGGCTGCTAACTGGGCACAGCGTCCGCCGATTATTGTAAACAAACCGGCATGCTAACTGTACACATGGCGTCCGCCGCTGATCGTAAAAAAAACGGTATCGCTAACTGTGCACAGAGTGTCCCGTGCTTGTTGTAAACAAGCTGACGTTGCTAAGTGAACACATGCTGCTGCAGCACATACATACTGTACCGTTACCACATCAACACGTTACCATGATGTAGCCTTTCTCATGAGCCTCAATAGAAATTAGGTGATAAGTGAGTATTAATGAGTAAATGGATCTAGTGTGTCTTTATATTTACTAATTTGACCTTTTATGACTTTTCACTTCACTTCCAAATTAATTAGTATTCTGCACATTATTTTATTACGTATAATGATACTACACTGGTTGTTTATTTGACACATTTTCCTTGTTATTATTACCGGTGTCATTGCTGAAGAAAACATTACCTCCATGTTTTGAAATGAATAAATTACAAATTACAAAAGTGCTTCAAAGTTATTACATTTTTAACACAAAAATATTAATTCATTATCATTACTAATTTTTTAACATTACCAGGAATTGTTGGGGGCATGAAACAATAATATTTTATCTCTTGATTATAATATGATTATACCCATTTAATGGTTTCCAGCTTTGGGAAACAGTCACTAGTGTGTTTGTTCACAAGTTGTGAACCTGTCCAGGATAGTAGAGCTAGTTAAAACAAGACAGCTGCCAGTACTGTTTTATCATATATATATGCTTTAATTACATCATGCATGGCAAGAAAATAGCTTTTTGTAGACTGATACCACACTGTTGTTGCAGATAGTAGCGGTGGTGTTTTTGACGGGCTGCAGAGATTGGTTTCATATCCGCACGTGGGAGGCATGCTCTGCATAGCCTGAGGATACAAAACCAGATATCTTGCATCTGATATCAGCTCATATCACTTCTTGAGTCTCTTCCATCACAAGCTGCATTTCTCAATATGTTTTTCCTTTCTCCAAGCCTTTCCTCGCGTTTCTCTTTGTCAGAGTCGGGTTAGCTTTAATGAGTGGACTCCATTGTTACTTGGGTCGGCCGCCTGCTTGCAGCTGTGGATGAAACTATCTGGTGTATTTGGCATGGCGCCCGTCTTCGGCCTCAGTTTCTAACAGGAGGAGGAGGAGGAGGTGGAGGCCAGCACATTGGATGTGCTTGATGTGGACTGATGGACAGCAGACAGCTTGCCATGTCTGCAGGAAAACAAGAGTGCTTTTCTCATCTACATAGACAGGAGTCCAGGCAGTTACAGTAGATAGGAAATTGGCTAACAGCACTCGAAGTGAAAGTTATGCACTTTTTTTTCAGTATCTCTTCCATATTTAGTATCTGATGTTTTGCTTGTTTCCATGGCCCATATAGTATAATCTGCTTGTGCAGTTTTCATGTATGTGACAACATCAAGCTGCAGTGTAAACTCTGCCTTAAGCTGTGGGCTCCACTGTCCCCTCAGTCATTATCACGACCAGTCAGATGCTGCTGACAGTCAAAACACTAAGATCTCTTATCATTTTATCATCCTGGGAGTGCTGTGTTTTTCCCAATGGGGTCAGTTTGTCATAGGCTTTTCTGGTTTTTCCTAGCAACTTTATAAAACATCCCGTCAGCTGAGGGTCCCATAGTTCCTTCCTTCTTTCAGCCAGATGAAGTGATGGAACTCCCATATTACACATCACCCAGATCAGATAATACGTAATGTGTGAAGTCATCTACAGAGTCTTTTGTTGCGCTCTGTTGAGATCTCTAAGCAGCACAACCACCACCCCTCTGAGTAATATCTGCCTGGAGTTTAAAATGACAAAGTCATACTACTATATTTAAAGGGGACATATTCTGCTCATTTTTAGGTTCGTTCTTGTATTGTGGGTTATATTTTACATTCTTTAATGTTAAAAAAAACATGTTATTACACGTAAACTTCGTTTTAGCGCCTGTCTCTTTAAGTCCCCTCCTGAATAAATCCAGTCTGCTCATATTGGTCAGTGTTTCAGGGTGTTCTCAGCATCTCTGCACCATCATGCAGCCGGGGAATGACTGTAACAGCACTGTAGCAGCAGTTTCTACCTTTTATATAGCGTAGTTTTAACATCACAACCTTACAGAATTGGGTTTTACAGTATTTATATGCCATCTAGACCTGCTTTGTTATCAAAAAAAGATATGGCAATCTCATTTTTTCAGTACGGGACCTTTAAACTGTCCACCACCACTAGCTGTCAGCTAGCTGCTAGTCTGAAACGGGCTGGAGGGGATCATCTTGAGTAATGTAAAAAAAAGTCTGTTTTCTGCCATTTTTTCCTCTAAGCATAAAAAATTATATGAAGTAGCGGTTCTCTTTCCACAAAACCGTCTCTCGCCAAATGATAGACACTGATATTCAGAGAGCTAATATGCTAATACTGCAGCCAGTTGTTTCACCAACTACAGCTGAACACATTTACAGGCAACAATGGTCATTTTAGCAGGTGGACTTGCTGCATCTTATTAGGACTGTTTATTGTGCACGTTATAACTAAAACAGCGACTCCTGCTCACTTTAAAATGATTATTTTGATGTAAAAATAATCAATTTGGTAGGTAGTTATTCAGCCTACTCAACCACTCCTTTTCAAGACTGAAATTTGTGAAATGTGTGTTATTACACAGGGCTTCTACCACTATAGTTATAACTGATTAAATTCAACTTAGACTGAGAACCTGATGCTTGATGGATGCAAAATTCAGCATTTTAAACCCTTTGAAATAACAACCTTCATCCAAAAAGTTGGAAGGCTTTGTAAAACAAATATATTTGAGCATTAGGTATCTTGCATTTGTACTTTATTTAATGTAATATAGGTTGCAAACGATTTGCAAATTGTTGCATTATGTTTTTCACAGCATTCCAACTTTTTTGGACTCAGGGCTGTAACTTTGTCATGTTACAATGTGAGCTGCTATCCCTGCATCTCTAGAATGATGCATGAAGAGCAGGAGGTGGATCTGTGTGTGTACGTGTGTGTTGAGAGAGTCTTGAAATTCCTCTAGCTGGAGTTTTATATTTGTTCCAAAACACTGTACGGGCTGGATTGTAAGCCAAAAAATCTCAACACCTGGAGAAGTGATTGTTGAGTCATAGGTATTTATCAGCATTCAGACTGATGTGTTGTGCTCTGCAACAATAACATTCTCAGGCTTAGTAGTCCTTAAATAAGCATGCTTCTTCTTTTTTTTGCATTTTTCCTTTACTGTCACATACATTAGAGATGGCTATCATGAGGTCCGGTAAGTCTTAAGATTTTCATTTTCATGCTCGGTGGTTTAGCTTCTGGAGCAGATTTGACCCTGCCGCCGCTCTTTTGTGTAGCTTGTGTACAGTATGTCGTGTTTGTGCAGTTTTCATGCCACTCTGCTCAGTGGCAGAGCGGGTTACTGTAAGTGGCCAGGGTGGAAATAAAGGATGGGGATGAAAGGACGCAGATTACATATTCATCCGGCCCATTTAGAGGAAGCGAAGCCTAGAGAGATGCCTGTCGAAGCACAGTGGCCGACCCAAGATTATCCACAGGTGCAACTGTGAGACACGTCAATCTCTCCCTCTCTATGCCTTAGTCTTTTTCTCTTCCTGTCTCCGTTTGAGACGCTTGTGTTTCGCCACCTTCAGCTCAGTGTGTTTTATCGCAGGCCCTCATCTCTCTGGTGCTGGCGCGTTTCTGCATGTACAGTCTTTGTCTCTTATCGCAAATCTACCTTCCTTATCACTTCTCTTTTATGTGCAAGTTTTTTTTTTTCCTTTTTTCCCTTGTCTGTTGCCGGCATGCTTTTTATTTTTCCACAGTTGCTCATAATAAGGTCCTGCATAAGAAGGCCCCGCTCCAAGGCCAGTGATGTTTCTCTCCTCACTGAGAGACAGTTTAAAACAGAAGGGCCCCAGTGAGGACGTTGATGTTATGAGGGAGAAACGGAGATGCACAGATACAAAAGGGACAAGTGGGGAAATTTTTATACAGCTGGTATTTTTGATACAGTATAGTGGTGGTAAGTGACTATGCTATGTTCTCCAATAAAATACAAACAGTTTGCACTTCATAAAAATACCTAAAACAAGCCCTGTGGGCTAATTTTTAATACTTTACTCTCTTTGCCTTATGTCTTTTTAACATACAGTCATGGAAAAAATGATTAGACCATTGTTTTCTTCAATTTCTTGTTCATTTTAATGCCTGGTACAACTAAAGGTACATTTGTTTGGACAAATATAATGATAACAACCAAAATAGCTCAAAAGAGTTTAATTTAACAGCTGATCTCTGGCCATATTCCATAGTTTTCTTTATTATCAAGAAAACTAGTTGCTAGATATACAATAGATAAGGCAATCAAAGCTGCAGCCTACTGAAAAATGCTTCCCTGTAATGGTATATTGTATATTGTCCTGTAATATATGGTTTAACCCTCTGGAGTCCATCTATTTATTGAAAATACATGTTTTATTTACAGTAATAACTTTATTCATATATGATATGTAGACAAGCTGAGAAAGCCAATTGAAAGTGCAATCATAGGAGCTTTCACAGTATGCCCTTTATGTTTCTAGACCATTTTTAAAATGTGAATTTTCTTTCTATAATGAAAACTACTACTATTTTTAATTTACATGCAAATAGACTGTTTTGTAGTTTTAATATTTATTGTTATTTCTGCTGTTTTAGTGTGTATAAATGGTAAAAAATTTGCAAAATATGTAAAAAAAAAAAAAATTAAAAAAAAAAATTAAAAAAAATGGTAGTTTTCCATAGACACCTGTGTCTTTTGTTTGTATTTTGGGTTCCTGGCAGCTTTATACTTTGTTAATTAAAATTAAATGAAAAATCTGACTGATCAAGTGACAAGTGACCAAGTTTGTGTGGAGAAAAAGGAGCCATGCATGTGATGTAAGGACAGACTGAAAGATGCTAAACAGAGACAGAAATAAATGCAAAGGAAGTTGACAAATTTAAACCAAAATCTCCTGGACTTCAGAGGTTTAATATCAGGAGATAGACTAGTTTCAGTTGTAGCAGGAAGGTTTGGTCAGGAGCATGGACTGTAAAGTAAAGCATGTGGACGTAGCCACAGTGATGTCACTCATTGGTTTGTGCTCTACAGTTGAGAAGCCTCAAGTTTGTTTTTTCGGAACAAAAAGTGACCATGTTTGGACGAGGATGGAGCGAGGGAGATGGACACTGAGCCCTATCATTAGTGACTCCTATGGTGTCTTTTAGTACAGCTGCACGACCAAACTCTGACAAGACATTGAGGTGACCATACGGCAACCTGTCAATCACATGATAGCCACGCCCTAAAGCATATCCTGCTTTATCATCTGTTTTATTCTAAATGGGACCATCATTTGTAAAATGAACATAATGCTGCATTGGAGAAGACTTGCTGAAGCTAGCAATGAGACCATAAACTTATGAGAAAAAATGTTTGCTGATATAATAAATCAAATCATAAATCTTCCCCGGCTGGCTATTAGAAAGAATGCAGGTTTAAGGCACTTCTGCATTGGTTTCACTTTTCATATCAGGAGGTTGCTGCATGGTGGAGCTTCTTTTCTTCTGCATGCATTAACAAAAATACTTAAGAGTACTCATCTTTCTCTTTTTGCATTAAATATGTTTTCCAACTTTTTTCACATATGCAGTAGTTCTCACTAAGTTTGATATGTACAATCTGTGGAGTTAACCTTTGAGTTCAAATCCAGCTTTTATACATCACTATACATCAAATACCTTTGATAGTTGTGGAAAATATAATTTAAATTTAAATTTTACTGATCAAAGTGTGTTTATTGGTCTTGAGGAGTAGCACTGCATATGGAGAAAGTGTTTGAAGCTCAGGAGTCAGAGACAAAATCTTGGAAAGGCACTTCAGTAATATAAAATATAGAAAGATGATAGGTTTTTTTGCATAACAACTTATGAGATGTCCATTGAAGTAATGTGTGTTCTTTAAATTCTCTTCATCTGCAATTAACTCATAAGACACATCAATGTATTGCTTCAAATTCTGCAACATCAACTCACAGTGTATTTCACTCAATGGAGCATAATATTTGTCTCTCTTCAGATGAATCCAGTGAACAGTGCAGTGAGTGTAAACCCACCTGTACTCTGCACTGACTGCAGCAGTGTGTGAGGGATCTCTGGTGCCCTCTCTCTGCAGACCAGCTGGTCTCCATGTTTACAGATGGCCAACTAGCTCTGCATCACATTGTCAAATCCACACACTATTCATCCATCAAGTTTTCACTAGCGCTGCGGTACAACAGCAGCTAACAAACGGTTTGCCCGGCTGTGTTTTGTGTCTTTGAACAAAAATAAAAAACATCCATGTTAAAAATCTGAACAAAAGGCCGGGCTGGCTGCTAACCACAGTTTCTGATCTCTCTGCTTAGCTGAACTAATCCTCTCCTGTTTTAATCTTTATATTTAGCAATGCAGATGGCGTGAGCCTGGTATTGATCTTCTCATTAAACTCTTTACAAAAAAGCATATTTCCCGAAACGTCGAACCACTCCTTCAAGCCGTGCTAAACCCTAAACCACAAATGCGTGACGAGAACACAGGATCCTTGGGGGTCTTGCAGCTTGACAGGCGTGTTTTTTTGATTCATACCTGATCTACCTGCCTGCTCCGCTCCCATGTTCTGCCTGATTGGCCTGAAGGGCCTAATAGACGGCGCGCTTCTGAGCGGTAGCAGCTCAGCTGTCGCAGGTCTATGCCTCGAGCCAGATCCATCGCGTGCAACCACTTCAGCCTCTAATTAAGCTTCTGAAGGGAGCGACAGCTTTTATTGAGAATAGAGATTTTTTCTTCGTATTCCACGCCCTATCTGCTACAAAGGCTGGAAACTAAATGAAAGGTGCCTTCCATTTAGGCCATGTTTTAACCTTTGATTCATAGACTTAATACTTGAAAAATGTCTTGTTGTTGCATTTGTGCGTGAAGACGTGAGCGTGTGGATCTGATCGTGTTTGGTGGTTGGTGGTGGATGGGGGGCTGCAGCCGCTGGTGGGGGATGACTCCTCCAGATGATCCTGTGTGTAGCAGCAACAGCGACGCAGCTGGAATTGTTATCTCCTTTGATATTAGGGCTGCATGTAATGTGGAAAACACCCTGGGCCGGCTCCACTTCCTCCTCAGACGATAGGGGTTTCACATGCCAGTGGGTTTTTATAATCCCCTCGAGATTTGTAGTTTATTCCACTGAATTCAACCCGAGCTATGTTAAATATTTCCCCATTGCTGTTTTTTTAACGGCTCAAAGAAGGATGTGGGGATTACATTTTGTTTTGCTCTATCTGATTCAAATCTCTTTTTTTTTTGTGGTTTGCCTCTGATCACGCTCCTCAGAACAAGAGTTATTGCACTGAAGGAAATTAATTAAAGGAAATTAATTTGCACCTGTTGTAAAACTAGAAAGTGTCTGATAAAATGATGTGTCGACAACTCGCTGACCAATTAGGTGTGTTTTCCTCTGGGCTACTGATGGCGCTTCCTCAGTCTCTCTACCTTAACAACATGTTCCTTTGGAGGCAGTGCGAGGGAGGAAGTGCTTTGGATGTCTACCCAGAGGGGCTGCATGTTGAGACACACCCCTCCCACCTTCCCTCCTTCCCCTCCCATCTTCCCTTCACACCCCTTTCACTGATCTCCCAGCACATCCATCTCTCCTCAGGCGACAGTCCCCGTCTCCTTTACTAGAACTGTCTGGCCCGTGGGGTCCACATAATGAGTCAAACACACACTGCCAACAACACTTCACCACCCGAAAATAATGCAGACTTTCTCATGCTCTGTGTGTGTGTGTGTGTGTGTGTGTGTGTGTGTGTGTGTTCATTTATGTTGGAGGAATGTCTCAAGTAAACCACCAATAGAGAGTGAGGTCCAGGCAGCTGGTGTCGCTCCCAGATGTTTGCTTGTATCTCAACATTGACCAATGACAGTGGACCGTCCTGACTGCGTCACACCCGTTAAACAAAGACACATGTAGTGTATTTAAGGCCCTTCCAAGTAGTGTGTTTTACATGACTCATCTGTGGTTTATCCATCTTTGGTTCTCCATTTGTTTCCTTTTCTTCTGCACATGAAGCCGACAGCTAGTTTCACTCAGTTTTTCTTTTCGTTATTTCCTTTTTTATTCCCGCCGACACGATCATGCCACTTGTATCACTGAAGGCCGATACCAGTCAATCAGACTTTACCTGTATAGCACCTTTCATACAGGGGAGCGCAGTTCAAAGCAGGGATGGGAATAATTAATCGATGATCGGTTAATGGTCGTTAAGAATTTGGTCTATCACGTGGAATTTTTAATCGATCTGTGTATTTTTTAATTTAAATTTTATCTCTGGCCGCGTATCAGTACTCATTGAACTGAAACACGCTGAGTGTCCAGTTCTGCGGCCGTACATGAACAAGACAATGAGCTGAGAATGAAGTTGGATTCATACAAGAGGATTAATTTGAGCAAAACTAGCTTGCTGTATCAAACGTTGCTAGCATGAATTAGTTTAATTTGATCCAAAACTTATTTATTCAAAAAACACATTAAAATATGAAGATTACTGTGAAAATTAACCTCATGCCTCTTCGGGGGCTAAAACATAAAACATTGAACTCCTTGACATTAATCTCACTTGATTTAGTTTTACTATCGACAGGAAGTCTCTTTTCGTCCTTTCAAAATAAAAGTGTCCATTATCAAAACAGGCTTTTTGCATAGTACTGTATATACATCTTTTATTTTGCCCACATATGCATGCAAAACATAGTTAAACTACACTTATACCTATACTACACTTAATCGATTCATTGATCATACGTTCATAACGTTATAGATGCGAGAGTTGGCAGGTTTCTTCCAAACAGCCATATAGTTCTATTTGGCCTATATGTTCTATACATATAGGCCAAATAGTAAGTATTTTGCAGATGACTGACAAGCCGACGGACAGAACAGGTGCCGACCCTAAAAACACAACAGAAGAGACCGAAACAGTTTAACAGTTTGAGACCAATGCATGTAACGTGACAAATGATGAAAATGTAATTAAATGCAATAATACAAGGCGTAAAAAAAATAAAAGAAAAAATGTATTTAAAAACTAAGATGAGATAGATTACACAAACAATAAAAATAGATCTCAGGAATCACGCTGCTAATTTCAGCTTTTTTTATGTTTCATTCCAAAAAATTCAGAGCAGTGAAGCTTAAAGTTGGAGAAAGTTTGATAATATGCTGCAGTTGTTGTCGTCCATACATGTTTGATATCAGTTCAGTTCAGTTTGACTGAATACTTTGTTGGTCAGTCTGTGGGTTTGACTCTCATTGTGGAGAAATAAAAAGACTGAAGTGAGATGAATAGACTGAGAATTTTCTCTTATTTGACAAAACAATTCTTGATTGAATTTAACTTTGTGGACACAAAATGCAGTTAAACAGTCAAATCACAATATGTTGTATGACAATACTCACCATATCACAAAATGCTGAAAATGGCTATAATATCGTATCGAAACTTAAGTATCGGGATAAAACCTCTGCTGATTCACACCTCTAGAAATGGCAACAACAGATGATTTGCATATTTGTTGCTCGAAAGAGTGTGTGAAATGTCTTTGTTGTAACCGGCGTCTACCTGCACCTTATTTATGAGCTACCATATTTTGTCAAAGAAGTCGGGGTTTTAGTGGTTTACCTTCAGGCGAAGTGATTAATTTCTTCCCTGTGTGGGAGGTCGAGAGGGTTGGGTTGTAATCTGCCTTTAAGAATACCCAAACTATGAGAGAAACCAAATCACAGTTAATAAATAATGACTTACCTTAACACAGAGGGGAACTAGAGGTTGGGTTTAAGACCTCCCTCTAGCGCTATAAATCAGTGCCTAGCCAGTCACTCTTGAGTGCCCCGCTTTGAGGAATTAACTCCCAGTAAAACAGCCATCACATGAAAGACACCCTGGGGCTATGCAGTGCTGAGTAACACAACAAGAGAGGCTCTTATAGACTTCTGGTTTTGGTGCAGCAAGTCTTGATGACTAGATCTGCACGTCTTTTTAGTGTCTGCATTCATTTTCTAAAACGGAAAAATAGATGGACAAGTTGAACATGTGCCTGGTATTGTTTATGAGTGCATTATGACAGTAGGACTAATGATATTTCACTGTTTTGTTAACCCGAGTGACGTGTTCAGCTGGCACCTTGGTACGGAACGCGTCTAAAGTGTATTTGTGTGCCAAGAATCACAGAGAGAGTAGAGATAACCACTTAAGTCATAGTAATACTGCCTAAACTTGAAGAGTACAACAGTCTGCTATCAGGATGACTCACTGCAGGCTCTTTCATATCACGGTGATAATAGGCTGGCAGCGTGACAGGATGACTAAACATCTGCTTGAATCACACACGTCTGCTGGTATTGATTTAACAGTTCATTCTAGGCTACGGGACTGGTCTGAACGCTGAAATGCACAGAGGGACACACCTACAGCTTACCTAATGCTTTATGAGTTTAGACAGAATTAATTCCTCTGCAATTACTGAGCTGAATCCCATGAGTCACACCTTCATATAGACAGATGAAATCAATTAAACTCAATAGGCGGGTAATGCGGGAAACAAACACAGGATTAGTGTGTTTAAATGAGGCCATTTGTCACATTTTATGTTTTTTTCCTTTCCCCCTGAAAAGTAAGAGTGCTTTTTGTTAAGTTGATGTGTTTTTGTAGATACTATGTGGTAAAAAGACAGCACTATGAATACAACCAGAGGCAGGGCATACTTGGCTCAATTCAATGCGGCTGAAGAGCAGTTAAATAAATGCTGAATTGTTGAATAGTTATGTTCTTACGATAGAACTTAATATGTTATATATGATATTAAAGTTATATTATTTATTATACACAATGTAAAGTCAGCGTTGTACAGTAAAGGCAAGGCAAGCACCTTTCAACAACAGGGCAATACAAAGTGCTTTACACAAAACATTAAAAGCATTAGAAAGAGGCATATATAAAATGACTGAAAAGACTGAAAAGGAGCAGAAAAAATATTCAAATATATATTTTTTAAATTGAAAGTGAGCTGACAGACTATTTTTTTTAAATATCAGTAAAGACCAACTCATCCTTATAGCTAAATGACAAAATGGGTTGATTTGAGGTCCTTCAAATCAAATCATATAGCCTTTATTGTCATCATATAGGCAACTATATAACAAAATTGAAAGTGCCACTGCATAAGGTGCATAATTAAGACGATCATAACACAAAACAACATGAGTAAAACATTTAAAAATACCGAGCTAAAACAAGGACAGAAACAAGAACAAGGACGTGTGATGTAATAAATGACTATGAAAATAAATAAATGACTACTGAAAATGCTTCAAAATTATAGATGAGGTAGATAGTATGTGTTGCACATATTAATTAATAGTCCTCGTCTAACAGCAAACATAAATATGGATCATAGCAGGATGCTTGACTTGAGGGCAGAATGAGGTTGGCAGTGCAGGACATCTCCCTGAAATGTTTCCATTGTGTTTTATTTTTTATTGCCAAAGAGCTTTGGATGTCTTTCACTGCATTATAACAAAGCCACACAATAAAAACATGCTGTGGAGGGAAAAAAAACATGAATATGATGTGAAAAGGTGGGTGTTCCTTTTCTTTATTGTTACCTTTCAGCACTCAGACAGATGTTTAACATCAGCGTAACACCCACTGGAGCTTGTTTTGAGCTGTTTAACTAAACCATTTAATGTTGATGCACTGCCCCCTTACCCACAGCTCCGTGCTCTGTTATTTTACCATTATCCTGCAGTGATAAGCAGGTGTGAATGAGAATGGGAGGGACGTGACAATCGGGAGGCGATGAGTGCTTTTAAAGGTCAGACTTGCTGTTGGTTTGGCTGTGATGTGGTCTACCAGGAGAGAGCTGCAGCGTTTGGCGGAGTGGCAGCTGGCCTTTGCCACACTGCACTGATTCCTCCAAAGGACAAGCCTGTAAAAGCTGGTTCTGATTTGCGGCCCACCCACATAGCAGCACAGCTTGAATGGACCTAACTGGGGGAATGCTGTGCTTTCCCTCATGCTTTATCATTTCCCTGCCAGGAGTTTAATTTTATGCAGTTATTTACTGCGGTCTACAGTCCGCCTTTTTTCCGCCGGCTGCAGGTGTGTGTGCACTCGACCGAGGAGATGTGTTGGCTTGTCTACAAAGGCTCCGACAAAAAAAATGGATCAGGAAATTCTGGTTCCAGTTTATACTGCGTCCCTCCTCTCACATGGCAGTAAATGCAAACCAACCCCCTGACCCGCCCACAGCTGCAGGAAAAGGTGATGAAAAGTTATTGTTGTCACCTGCCCGCTGCTCAGGAGAGCATTCCTTTCCAGTAGTCTTCAATTAGCAATAAACTTTAATGATCTGATCAGTCGGACAGGAGTTAGGAAAAACCCGATCCAGGATTTCTTTTTACGTGCCCGAGGCGGTCCAGCAGACGAACTTGACTCACATGACAGTTAATAGGCAACTGCAGGACTGTCAGCATTGTGGACCCTCCAGTTGACTCCAGTTGAGACAGGATTCTCCAGTCTCCTTTCATGTCATATGAGGTCACCTTCTTTTGTGTCCACTGCACAAACACACACACACTGTCACAGAGACGCCTAGATACCCATGGTCCTCACACCCTCAGGCCAAGAGGAAGGAGACCCAGCAGAGGAAGTGTAAAGGTCTAATGTGAGGCTGCTGAGTGACTCTGGAAAGAGAATAGATCGGGTTGCGGGGCCAGCCAGGCCTTTATTGTAAAGATGGGTTGATGTGTCTCAGTGAATGAGCCTTGTCTCCGTCAGCAGGGTCCTGTTTGTGTCGCAGACCCCTGGACCTGCCCGGAGGCGCTAACCGCAGAATGCTGCTGTGGAAATTTGAATTCCTTTGTGAAACAGAGGAATGCCATTCATGAATTTTTGACTTGAAAAAGGATACTGGACACAGAAATGAGGATATAGTCATTTTCTGACACATTTTGACTCTTTTTACAGTTTAACCTCAAAATGTATGTTTTTGATTAAAATATTGTGCACATAATTGCCATTATTGGTCAATAACTTATCATTGTTATCATAATTATTATTGTTAAATATAGTTAATATTGGTTTGAGAATATTGTTTAGAAATGCATGTCAATCCTGAGCGAAACTGGAGGTTTAATGGTTACTACTTCAAGGAATTCTGCAACTTGTTTTCATTATTAATCTACAGATTATTTTCTCTATTAATCAATTAATTGTTAAAAAAACATGATTTCCTTTATTTGAACAGTGTACACCCAAAAGGATTTTAATTTCCTCTGATAAAAGATAGAAAAACTATTCTTCAATTCTTATATTTGAGAAGTCAGTTCTTTAGTGAGAAAAAAATTACTCCTATGATTAAGCCATTATCAAATTAGTTGAAAATTAATTTTCTGTCCTTTGTGAGTCATCTTGATTGTTTCAGCTCTACTGCAATCTATGTTTATTTTTATGATAATGCAATATCTAATATGGTTGGGAAAGTTATAGCAACATTAAACCAGGAGCATTTGCATTTGCAGTAGAAAAAATAAGTGAAATAGAGAAACTAGTGTAATGCAAACCGGCATATTCAGCAGGAATTATCACTAATTGTTTGTAAACACAACATTGGCTCCTCCTCCCTGGCTTTAATGAGCTGTGGACACTTTTTTCATGGTTCATACTGATGAGAGGGAGTATTTTATACATTGTTTTTGGGAAAATCCAGCATAGTATACCATTAAATCCTTTATAACATGTGTCTTTCCTCCATCCCATAGCATTGTGCCTGCCATCTGCAGGATCCCTGTGTTATGAATTCAGTCTCTATGTGATTCCAGCCCTCCCAGTGGCAGCCTGCTGGCGTTTACGTGCTCAAGGCTGGGCTGGTCAGGCCTGTGAAATTGTAGGCAAGGATATGCCCTTGAGGATTGCCAGCTCTCTGTGTGTGTCTCAGCGATGCCCTAGGCTCGAGTCCAGAGCCATTGGGTTAGCCACGATATTAGAAATAAAATCTTCCCCTAAAGACAAGGCAAGGACAGAAGGAGGAATGTTTTGATGGGGCCCAGAAGAAAAGACTCAGGAGTGAAGAGTCTGACCCCATGAAAAGCTGAGTTGAAATAAATATTCCATCAGGAAATGACTTAAGGAGCTCCCTGGAACTGACCCCAGACTGGTTTAGTCATTTGCCAGAGGCTAGAAGACAGTAAGGAAGGCACACGTTCTGTCAGGGACATACCTTCTCTCTCCTACGGCGCTGAGGATTCACAATCTCTGTTTACGATGAATCCTTGCCAATGATAGTAAAAAGAAAAAAATGCACGCAAAAACTCGAGTGCAGTCTGGGTTAGCCTGTGATTGAATTGAGAGGCCTTCCCTGTCGCTGCCAAGAATCTGCAGAAAAACAGCAATGTTTTGTCTGCAGAGCTCCCAGGTTAGGAGGAGGAGAGGACAAGGCACGGCTGAGGTGGGCCTTTATGTCCCTTACCCTCCTGACCGAGCGCTCTCTGTCTCTCTGGGGGCCCGTAGTGGAGCGGTGCCCACTTGCGGTATCGGCCGGCCCCTAAATCACAGACAGACTGTCCCTGCTGAAGAGATTTATCTAGCGGCTACCAGAATACACCAGCAGACCTGCCCTGCCAGGCAGCACAAGTACCAATTTAAAAGCTTCCCTATGATATGACAGCGAAGTGGTGATGACAGGCCGCGCTCTGTTCCGGGCTCCCCTACCTTTCATCCCACAGAATACAGAGGGAGAGCGGAAGGCTGCTAAAAGGCCTTTAAACTAGGAAGTAGTGCGCCATAATGTTGCGGTAGAAGGACGCCTTGTGTTTTGTTGTTGAGTCTGGCTCGATTACATACACATGTAATTATGAGCCAAATTTATTTTAATGAGGATTGATATCTAAATACATTTGTTGGAAGCCTTTGGAGTATATTTAAGACGTTGCTCTATCTATTTTTTCCCACTGGCCACCGCCAGGACAGAGCTACAGTTGGTGAATGTTGCGGAGTTTATTCATCGGACTGATTAGGGCCGGGCGAGAAATCGATATATTTTGGTAAATGGTAGATGGACCTGCACTTGTATCTCGCTTTTCTGGTCGCTTTGCGACCACTCGAAGCGCTTTACACTACAGACTGCACTCATTCACCCATTCACACACACATTCATACTGGTGGCAGAGGCTACCCTAAATGGTGCCACCTGCCACCATTGGGAATTCATTTATACACCTATGAAAGCAGCATCAGGAGCAATTTGGGTTTCAGTACCCTGCTAAAGGATACTTCGACATGTAGGCTGCCATGGTCAGGGATCGAACCACCGACCCTCTGGTCAGTGGGCGACCACTCTGCCAACTGAGCCACAGCCGCCCCTTAAATGTGGTATAGAATTAGACCATATCGCATATATAGATATAGTTCAAATTTGCACTGTGATCCTTGCTCCAGGCAAGCTGCGGCTTTTATTTAAGATATTTTTTTATTTAAATGTGAACTTTATGGAGCTTTGATTTTTTTTAAAAAGGTAATCCTGTTGTTATACAGTATGTATGTTCACTTAAATAAACGGTTTTAATAAAACTACTTTTTGGCTTTGACTTTGACTGAACATATGCGTTACTCACTTTGCGTTAAAAATACCAGGATATATATTGTGTATCAATATTCAGCCTAAATATATCGGGATATGACTTTTGGTCCATATCGCCCAGCCCTAGAACTGGTTTCCAAAGACTCTCTTCCTACTGAGATGGCACAGTTCTGTGAAAATGAAAGCCCTCCAATGGCAGGCAGCAGCAGCAGCAGCCACGGCTCAGATTTACTTTGTTAGTGTCTGTGTGTGTACTGTATACATACTCTTACCAAATAGGACGAGTGATTTATCTGTATATACACTGCAGAGACTTTTATGAGTGTATATATGGAAGTGTTTGGTGGCGGTGCTGCTGTTGGAGCAGGCAGATGTTATCATACAAACTTCTGCGTCCACGATTTAAGACTTCCGGCGCTGAAGATAAGCACTGTTTGTATTTACAGAAATAGTTGGAGGATCTTCAAATCCTGCCTTCAGTCAAAGCACATTTACATGGAGAGCAGGGGGTGTCACTGTGGATGTATTCACGCGATCCCAAACCACTTGGTACAGGATGTTCCGTTTGCTATACTATATATACTGTACATAGTTTTGGTTACGTACTCCAAATAATGACAGTGTTTGGAGTTTAATGCAGGCTAATTACAGTTTGCAGTTTGACGCAGGGGGAACGTACGGTTAATTCAAAGGAAAACGTTGGCAGCGTGTCAGTTTGTGACTGTTAGCTAAACTGTGTGTGGTTTATTAGTCAGGTTAGTCCAGCCTGTTTAACGAGAATCTCCTTTATGGCAAATGAGGAACCAGAGTACAGAGTAAATTAGAAAGAGCACAACTTCTGGTAACTGTTCTGGAATATTTAATGTCTTTCAAAATGAAAATTACTAGAAGTCCTGCCTTGCTCAACAGTTTGTGCTACAGTTAGTTTACACCATGTATCTAGGCAGTGTCATGTTATAGTAAACAATCTCAGCTTTACATGAAGTAGACAAAGGGAGACAGGACAGGGACATCTTAGACAGCAGAAGTTACAGCAAAAAAGTTGGAAAAATGACATTAGAAGAATGTGAGGATCAACAGTTACAAGCTGGAATTTAACATCAAATGTTTAGGCCACCGTTGTCTGCAGCTGCCTAGTTTTTTTAATCCTATTACCTAAAAGAAACCTGTTTAATTTAAGGTAAAATATCGGCAGCTGTGGTTGCCAGAACTTCACCATAAAAAATACAGTGAGTGGGTTTTCTACTGTAAATTTAAACATAAATATCAGCAAAAACTGCAATTTGGACTGAGTAGTCCCTTTTATTTTTAAGATTATGTGTCCATGTGACATTATGGTGCTTCTCCTTTAATTTTACATGAAAAAAGTTGTTTTCTACAGTTTAAAAGTATTGTACTATTCCTTGATTTACAGTAATTAAATATGTTTACTATGATGATATTCATTTTTTAATTGTATGCCCTATTTCTGATGCAATTTTACTGTAATTTCTACACACAGTATCAAATTGAAATTAATTCATTTCATATGGTTAAAATGTAAAACTTGTGTTGAAAGTGCTGCAGTAGACCCTTGTTTATTTTAGAATATGGAAATTAATCCCCAAGAGCATTCTTGCAATGGGTTAGGGTTCAATGGGTCGGCTCCTCTGGAACTGGCATCACAGCTTTGGCGAAACAATTTTTTTGTGCAGCAACATTATAAACACAGTTTATGCAGGATTTAACAAAATGAACGCAAGGCAACACAAATTGTGCAACTGATACAAGTCCTGTGACACAAATATGTGATTTTTGCATCTTTGTGTCTATGTTTAAGTTAAGAAAAATTTGCTTGAGGCTGTTCATGAAAGCCTGTCACCATTAAAATCCTCCTACATAGCCCCGATCGACCCAAAGTCCATTCAGAAAACAAGGATTTTAAAAGTTGTTTGCTTGTCGCCTTGCAGAAAAACTAGCCAAAGTATGTATTCAGACTATTTACACATCAACATCATCATGTAGTTATATCAGCATACATTTTGTTATCAATTTATTGCAATGAAATTATTGTGCTGTAGCACCTGACACTGGTTTCTGGAGGAAAAGCAGTGAAATTCACCGAGCTGTTTGCATATCTAGACTTTCAACCATAAATTATAATAGAAAGAAATGGCAGCATTATTTACAAATGAAAACGCAAATGTGATCCCACAGTCAAGTAATGCAACTAAGTAAAATTTGCTTTGCAAATGGATTGGTTGGATCATATGTGACAATATTGGTTGGATCATATGTGACAATACTCAGCATATGCATACTCTCAAAATGCATACGTTCATTAATTTGCATACATTAAAAAGTATGATTCACATTGTTTATAAAAAGAAACCAACCGTGACTCGAAAACCACAATATATGTTGACGCTAAATTTTGCATATCCCCTTATTGGAGTGTGGCTTTGATTTAACACTTGTTCATTTGCACAGTATGTTTTACGCACACACACACACACACACACACTGGTTGTAAGGGAGAGTGGTGATCCAAAGGGCAGCAGTGTTTACCTGCCCACTTGAGTGGATTCCTCAGCCGGCTGGCTCAGACGCTGAGGTAGAGGCTCCGGTGCCTGCGTGTCTACTGTCTACACCGGAGACATTCTTTGCCTGATATCACTGCCGCACGCTCAACAAAGATGTTGAAAGGCCATATTGAAGCAGGACTAGGAGTGGAGAGGGGTGGTGGGTGGTGCGTTGGGAGAGGGGGCAGCAGAAAAGGGGGGGGGGGGTTTGGAGGAGATAGATGGACTCGGCTCATAAAACTCACTATCGTCAGCGAGGCCGGAAGCCTTGAAGTGTCGGGCATGCAGAGGGAGAGCAGGTGTGACTTTCTGTATATGTTTGTGTGTGTGTGTGTGTGTGTGTGTGTTCTGTATGTGACTGCGCAGGCATGTGCGTGGGTGCATGTGTGTGCTCATGTGTTGAAGTGAGTGCATCTGTGTTTGAGTAATAAATAGAGTGTGTGTGTTCCGGCCTGGCGGACATTGAGCCGGCCTCAAAATGCACACATACTGTACATGCTGTGTTTTTTTCAGGTTGCATTCATGTCACCACCCGGACAAAGCAGAACTTACTGGACACTAGTTCAGATCATGCTTTCTTGATTAATCACACAGGAGTAGATCACAGACGTGTGTGTGTGTGTGTGTGTGTGTGTGTGTGTGTGTGTGTGTGTGTGATAGGGGGATGAAGCGACTTCAAAGCGGCATGGCAGCATTCTCCCCACCCAGCCTGTTTACACTGCTCAGTGGAGTCTGCATTCCTCTGTCTCACTTTTCCATGGCATTCCACGAGGAGCTCCCTGCTCCTGGCTGCGTGCCCACGCCTCTGCGACGTTTACCCTGACACCCCCTCCCTCCACCCCGACCCATATACTGCATACATACTTCTGTACACACAACTGTACGTTCCATTTGACCATTAAAACAAGACAGGGCCCAGCTGGATGGTGCAGCACCCACCACCAGCAGGGGCACCTTCTGAGAAAAAGGAGAAGGGTGCACTGTGGCAGCGCAGGAGGGCAGGAAATTCCCCTTGTTCCTCCACTTCCTGTCCGCCAGTGACGGACTCAGGTGGACGCACAAATGTCAGTCCACGATGTCCGACAGAAACATCTGCGCTGGTTTGTCTTGAAAAGCTCTCAGCACATTCCCGGACCATAAATCAGGCTGCTTCAACGCTTGCCTCAGAGCCAAAGTAAAATATAGCAGCGCAAAAGAAAACAATTATGCTGCCAATTACAAGGTGTGTTGCAAGCAGTCGGCGGCCACATCAGAGACGTTCCCTGCTCGTGTTTTTGTGACTATTTACTGCGGGGTTGCTAAGGATGCAGCGTGTGTGTGCCTGGGCAATATGGTCACATAAACATTTGTAAAAATAACATTGAAAAGCCCTTTATTTAGCTGTTGTGTTTACTTGCTCTTTGCCTTTATGACTGCATTTCTCCGACATCGGCCACAGGTGATTATGGGATTCCCTGTGGGGTGGAGTGGAGGGATCGGTGGCAGACAGTGACATCTTTGGAGAAATATGTCTCTCTTTTTCTTTTCTCCTTTCCACGGGATCCTCCCCTAGATTAAATTAGAGATCCTCCATGACAGAATAGTAGGTAATGACAACTGCACCGTAAAAACACTCATCTGACAGAGTGCTTTTATGGAGTTTTCATCTGAAAAGGAGACACTGGAGAGACCTTTCTACGAAGTTATTTTCTAGGCTCTTCTATGTTTTGATTTCTTCTTTCCAGGAAAATGAGATTTAAGTCTGCAACATGCAACTATATGGCTTGTTAGTATGGAAAAGCTTTGCGGTGTATGATAAGTGTACATACTGGAGGACAGATGTTAAAGGAATCAACTGTGAGGAAAGAGGAAGTCGGTGGGTTAAGTCATTTTTGTCTGTCATTTGTTTTGAGCAGATGGGAGGATGGAGATGCCTCAGAGGGTATTTCAGGGGAAATGATTTATGGTGTAAGTCTTTACATTTCTTTCCCACAGTAGTTCATTCATGTTGAATTGTGTTCAGCAGCTAACAGGAGAACCACACCTGCTGCCAACTAATATAAACAAATATGTAGCCGCATGTCAGAACTTATATTTATGATTAACATGATTCACTTCATTAATTCACTTCGATCATAAAGCAATATTTCATTCATATGCCCACTTATAAATCAATTTAATGACTCAATGAGTATGATTTTCCTAAAAAAACAAACAAAAAAAACAATGTACAGACTCATACAAAAATAATCTCTGTCAATGAACACTGAAGACCCTCTAGGAGTTTTTATGGTGCTGTCTGTATCTGCAGAGGCTCTGCCCTCTGTCTGTATTTCTCCTTTTCTTATAATTTTGCTGTTTTCCGGGTATCAGCCTTTGGGCCCTGGGTGTGTAGCCCTGAGCCAAAGCTGGGGACTCCAGTGTTTGTCTCTGGAATGAATAACATCATGAGCAAAGAATGAAAATACAAGAAAATATGATGGTAAATCATAATTTTATTGCAACCCCCTATGCGCTTTGGTACCAATTTGCCCCTCAATAGTCATTGTGTCATAAAATTTGTTCACTTATAGCCAAATCCAGAGTTATTTTCCGTCCTCTGTTCATGTGAATGAGCCTGAGACCGAACGGTTGAGAGGCAGTGTCAAAGGAAAAGTGTTTTCTCTATGAGATCACAATTGTGGAAGATCCAGGTAATTTTATATACAAGGACGGCTTCAAGCGCCACTAAACAACTTTCATAAGAATGAACAGGGCCCCGATTTGTTGATTTTAAATGGTAGTTGTATAGTTAAATGTCTACATCTGGGGTTTCAGGCTGCCCTGTCCCCACACAGAGCTTTAGGATCAAAGAAACGCTCATTGGCTGCATATGTCACTTTACAGTGGCATCCATTTTCAGCCCACAGACTGCGTTTAGGGTTTAAAACTTTATGAGGTTGACTGGAAGAACAGTTGGAAAGCTGGAGCAGCAAGAGGAAGAGGGATGTGAGAAAAATGGCTTCCTCTCATATGCCATAATAAAGTTTGACCTCTCTTAGAGAAATGCATATTGCCACAGGAGAGACATGCAATTTGAGGGGTTCAGGGGGGGAAACATGGGATTGCATTTCCAAATGAAAGAGGGATGTTAAAATCACCCCCAGCAGCCCACTACTTTATGTGAGAGTGTTTTTAAAGAGACACCTGTCTCTTGTTAAAGAGAATCACACTGCAACCCTCCTCTGGTTTCATCTTCTTCACTGTCTGTGTCAGTTGGTCCACAACTTTGATTAACACTGAAATATCTCAACTATTGAATGGCTTGCAATACATTTAGTGCAGACATCCATTGTCCTCTGCAGAATGAAGCCCACTAACTTGGCTCTGGATCCTTTTGCATCATCAACAGGTCAAAGTTTTCCCTTATCTAGTAAAATATAACCTTTCCTCTAGTGCCACCCATAGACCGAAAAGTCACGCTAATGCTGATGTGGCTTAAACCTGCATTCTTTCTAATGACCAGCAAGGGGCGACTGGACTGGTTGAAAAAATAAGTGAGATTTTATAAGTCAGTGAGAAAATAACCTGGCTCCTCATTTCCCTAATTGATTTACAATCTCAGTTGCAAGTTCCAAGTCTTCTTCAATACAGCAAGATGTTCGACAGTCTATAAAGACTATAAAGTTGCTGAAATAGTCACCTCTGACTCCCAAATACAGATATCCATTACCCCTTTAGGATAAATTGTGATAACTTTTGTGATTGACTTCATTAGTCCAATACTTTGGTTTATAATCAAATACCTGCAAAACCAATAACATCATTCTTACTTCTAATTAGCAAATGTTAGCAGGCTCATGCTAACTTTGCTGTGAGTTAATGGCATTAAATTACCAACCTAAATCCTATGTAAAGTCTATAAAATGAGAACTTTGGTGTTTTCAGCTTATAATTGTTGAATTGCATCCATGTCAAAGTGTAAACGACAGGCCAAAAGTTTGGAAGCAGGATCAAATTTGTACAAAACAGATCACAGTTTCATTGCTATACTGTGCAACAAAATAAATTTGAGTATTATATAAATAGTCACTTATTAGAACACAATTTTACTACAGTTATCATGTCTATGGGTTTTTATTGCTTAGACTTTGTGTATCCTTCTTTCCTTAATGTATAAATCTGTACTCTTGTTTCTTTACTCAGCTGCTTCAGCTTTAGCCATTTATGTGGTAGTTTATCAGAGATATGAACACAGTTGAGATTTATTGGGATTTTTGTGTCCAAACTCTCAAAAGCCAAAGAGCTTAAGCGAATAATGTGATTTGTTTTTTACTTTTGCACTGAAGTTGTGACTCTCCCAAATCTTCTCAACCCTAAAACTAAGCTCTTCTTTTCTTTAGTTAACATTTATTCAGCAATGGTCTGGTAGTATCAATGTAAACCTAAAGGTAAATTGAGGAAAATGGTTAATTTCAATAAAGGTACGTATGATCCAAAAATCCAAAGAATCCATAATGTTTTTTTAGAAAGCCATTGTAAGCAGAAAACTTAAGTTTCTTCCAACTTTCAACTTTTGCCCTGGCATGTAATTATACTCCAGAACTAAGTAATTAGGGTACATATTAGCTTATAACAGAAATCGCTTCCTGTTTCTTCGCCTCATATTTCCTTTTTCTCTGTTTCTTTGTGTCTCTCCTCCTATAATTTGGAGTTCCCTTCTGTGAACACCCTTCCTCATTCTCCAGGCTAATCTCTTTCCACATAGCTGACCTTAAGTTCCCAACCCTAACTGACTGACACATTGAAAAGTGTTGGTTTTTCTTTTTGACTGATGTTGTGGAACCTGAGAGAGTCTAAGAGTGGTCCTGCAGGCCAGGGACGGGCCGGAGGAAGCCTGGAGGACGTGTGGATGTGGCCCCCGTGTCTACAGGGAAGAAGGATCACTGCAATACTAACAAACTGCTGGGTTACCAAGCCACTGACTTGTTATGACAGGGAAGTGCTGTGTTTATGTTTAACTCAGAGCTTTGAAATGTATAGCGTGGCGCTGGCCTGAGGCTGATGGACTGGCCCTAGTTGTTGATGGTGTGTACGTTTCGGTGTGCATAAATGTGTTTGTGTAAGACCACAGAACCTGTGCGCTAAGTGTGCAAAGGACACAGGGCTCCATCTTTAAATGGTTTCCATGGTGATCCCCAACACACTTTGCCTGCCGAGTGGCTCTGAGTGTCTTGTCACCAGACACAAACAGAAAGAGAGGGCTCATTCTGGTTTGATTTACTGTGGCTGCTGTAGTGATAAAAACTCAAAAAGTGCCAATGGATAATTTGCTTTTTGGCACTCAAGCCAAAAATTGTAATGAGTCTGTGGCCATCTTAGGTTCTATACTGTAGCAAATTACATCACCTTTTCATAAGAAGTCATACAAACAGTTTCATGAGATTAGGTTGGTTAAAATACCTTTAAGAGTGTTCATACATAGGAAGTGAATGTGAATCCTGGGTACGGCTGTTAGTGCGCCAAGTTCATCCCAGTTGAACTATTGTGCAGCATGTTATGATGAAACCCATGAACATCTACTAGTAGGGAGCAAGGAAGGCCAAGAAAAATGAGAAAAAGATGGATTTGAGTTCATCCCCTCATGTGGCATCCCAGCAGTCCAACAACACGCTCACTCCTCAGCTTCCTTTCTTTAAGACCAACTCCTCTTCCCTCTCCAGGTTCTTTCTTCCCCCTTGTCTAATCCCTTTTATAGAACAGAGAGACAGTCTGACGGGCCTGGAGTCGGGGGGAAGCACTCCTACTTAAAGAAAGCGCCCGGGCAAATTTGGGGCTGGTGGTAATTATTTGGGCCTCATTATGGGATCACGTTTCCCCAAGTCATTCTCTGTGGTAACCGTTACTGGATATGGGGCTGACACTGTCAATAAAGCAGGGGGGAAAGATGACACGCCTTTTGTTTTGACAGGACCAAAGCAGTAATGCCTCCTGTTCGTTTGCATTTGCAAAGGCGAGGGCCTCAGAGCCCACTTTTCCAGATGCTGCGACAGAGAGAGACCCTCGGCTTGGCTCGGCTCGGCTCGCCTGGCACCGCGCAAACCCGGCGTCACTCTCGTATCGGCCTTTCATGTAAATCTACTTAGTGTAGGGTCATGAGATACCAGGCCGTTTGATTGAGGAGTGTGGTACGAGGAGTGTGTATCTGTGTCATCTATGGCACCGAGAGCTGAACCGCAGTGTGTAGAAGCCAGCGCTGCTTGATTATTGGTCCAAGGATGGATATGATATTTGAGAAAAGGCTTTCAGCGCCCTCCCCTGAAGTAACCGCCGAGACTTCGACACACTCCTGCACACGGCGCTGAGTGACTCACTCCCCTGCAGGAGCACAGAGGGACTTTTTGCGCCAGTGGATCAGTAGGCACACGGCTCACGCACACATATGTTCACATGCAAGCACATGCTCAGGTGCCGCCAGCGGCAGTACATAGCTGCGCTCTCATTCATTAACCCGTGCTCTCTCACACGGTGGCGGCAGGAATGGGAGCAAGGGGTCAGTGTCTCAGCCCGTCCTGTCACCTCAGGCTCCCTCATCCTTTAACAAATGCATACACGGAGCCAAATCCCAGCAGGGACACACAGCAAGTGTTGCCCAGTAACCCGGGCAACCAGATCCAGATCTCTTTCAACTATTACATGCGGTCTCGTTGCTCCTTTTGGCAACCGCTTTTCCTGTGCTTAAAACAAACATTTGCCGTCGTTACAGGATCTCCTGCCAAGTTGAATGGGAGCAGGCTTTGATTTACACCCTCAGAGACAGATATAGAATCATTAATTTATATTGTCTTGTGAGCCAGGCCAAATCACTTTGTGTGTCTCTGGGAGAGAAGAGAAAAAAAAACAGAAATTTATTTTGCAATAATGAGTTTTACATGGAAGGAGTCTAATAACACGGGAAAGTCTTTATGCAAATAAAATATTGAATGTCATTCTGTTAACTTTGGCAACCACAATCTGAAGCCTGGTCTTCATTTTTAAACTCACAGCGGGGCCCTGTTGCAGCACACTCTGACAACTTTCTGACATTAACAGGCTGCGTGGAGGATTTTTGAAACTGTGAGTTCCTAAAAAGTCATGGAATTTCCAAATCTCATTTTCCAGGCCTGGAAAAGTCATAGTTTAGTTAGATGGTTGTGGAAAGGTCATGAAGTTGTGTTGTGTGTAATAAAATTCATTGTTTCAGTGAACTCTTATAGATAACGTAGCAGCGAATTCTCTTTTCGTAGCTGTTGACATAACTAATTTGTGTCAATGTGTGACGTTTTACATTTACAATCAAGTTCTTTTCTTCATATTTTTCTTGCATTCTGTCCATCACTCATTTTTGAGTTGACAGTGCAATAAAAATGCATTAATCTGACATGTGAAAGAACTGTTACGAAATGCTTTAAGAACTTTTTGAATGGAGCTTTGCTGACTGCCTCTTTTACATCGGTGTGAACCCAAAATAAACAGATTTTTCTGCGATTTCTTTGCAAAAAACAAATAAAAAATAAGCTGAAATAACTACAATATGATGTTGATGTATTTAAGGTCAGAATTCATGCTGTGTCCGGTCTCTTTATAGGACGACATGCAAACAACTTTTAAAATGCTTGTTCTCTGAATGGAGCTTGGATTCATCAGATCTGTGCTGTACAGGAGAATTTTAATGCTTTCGAAGAATAGCTCAATTTTAGTCAGAATTGAAAATTTTCAATGATACGAACATCCTGTCTTTGCACCAGGCAATGTAAATGATGCAAATGTTGTGTCTACACGTGTCTTTACATTTACTTTGTATGGAATCACACTATGCCCACTGTGAACATACCACCTTACAAACTATTTTGCCACATTGTTTTCCAGACTTTTCATATGGGTCCTTAAAAAGTCATGGAAAGGTTTTGAAATTTTGTCCATGAAGATGTGTGGGAACCCTGGGGTGTTTGTGCTGTAAATGTGTGTGCACAGAACAGGTGTGTGTTTAATGGTGGAGCTTCAAGAGAATGAGATAAAGAGATTGCATTAGATTTAGAGCCCAGACATGGGAGGCTGAGTCACTCACTGAAGAAGTGGGTCATTTAAGAACACAGGCAACAGATAGCATGCGCTTTTTTGTGTGTGTGTGTGTGTGTGTGTGTGTGTGTGTGTGTGTGTGTGTGTGTGTGTGCTTCCATTAAAGAAGCCTTTTGCCTTCCTTGCTCCGCGTCTTGATTTATGCTGTTTGATAGAATTATGTATTTCTTTCATCTCCTTATAAACCAATCTGCTTCGTTTTGATCACTTTGCATATAACATTTCATCCAGTAGTTCTTGGGGAGTCCTGTGACCTGAGCAGCTGGTAATTGAGTGGTGGAGCCTGATGAGAGGTGCAAGCTCTTTTTGCGTCCCCCCTCTAACACACACTGACATAACTGCCTGGGCCTGGTTCCCTGCTGGCAGCAGATGAACTAGAAAGCTCTCTTGCTGATTATTGGCAGATGAAAAAAGAAGATCCGCAGGGCTAAGCGAGGGAAAAAAAATATTATTGACTTCTCACCGCAGCTACTATTTATTCTCCCCTTTTTCTGTCCATGTATTTGTTTTTGAGGCTGTTAGATTCTTTCCTCGGAATATTTTTGGGGTAGTCTTTGATTGAGCTGGAAAGGAATGCCTTTAATCGTGGCTACAAAGGAACCGAGGGACATGTCCCCGTCAGTTTTGCAACAGATCTAGACAGATGAGGAGGAGGAGGAGGAATGGAGGAGTGAGCATTGTTAACAGTCTGTGGGGAAATGTTTGCGTGCCCTGTTGTTTCTAGTCCCTGTGAAATGGAGACTCAGTGATTTGGTTTCCCAGGCCCTTTTTCTCAGGGCCGTACAAAAACCAAATGAAGACATTTCAGTCCGTCCTGGTTGCCATATATAGTCCAGTGGCAGCGTGTTTCATGGCACCATTGGTGGCACATGGAGAGTGTTCACAGCCATCTGATTGTAAGTGGTGTGGGCATATCTAAAAAAGAAGATAATGCTTAGTCTTGTCAACGATGCAAAACATAGACACAGTGACCATAGAGGTGGTTGCCCTCAGAGCCTCGGAGAGCCAGAGGAAACCAAAACCAGCCGCTCCTTCTGAGCCTGTTTGGCTCAGCTTTGGGATTATTATCTGCTTTATTAGGTATGATTGCACAGTCCCATGCATCAACATGTTTAGTATCACAACAGGATCCAAACATGACAGGCTCAAGGTTCAAAATAGTATAAAATTAGATACTATTTTTCTGAATGCAGCTCTTTTTCTACATTTCCCACAAACCTATAGCAAAAAAGAGCAGAGGTCATGGCATCAGTGAAGTAGTGTCATTAAAGTATGTTTTTATTTCTTTCTTTTTCTTTGTTAAGGGCCAAATTCAACTGTAGGCCTCTAATTTGAGCCTAGTAAATGTGGACTGGTAGAGGCAGCTGGCAGCGCAGCATGCAGGCCAGGCCAGGCCAGGGGTTCATGCTGCCTGGCTTTCTGAATGAAAACAGAAAACATGAAAACATCATGCAAGGCACTATCCTCAATCAAGGTTCACCTTAAACTCTAACAACATAGAAGTGCCCGTTCACTGACACCAGCTGTGATGTTCCAAATGTGTTCATTTCAATGGATTTTTAAGTGGCCATTAAAGGACCAGTGTGTAGGATTAAGGAGCATTTATTGACATAACTGCTACATAACTAAAACAGACTGTTCTCATTAGGGATGGGCGTTTTGAAGAAACCTGCCAACTCGGTCATCTATAATGTTAACGATCAAATAATCGATTAATCTATATATATATATATATTACAGTACTATGCAAAAGCCTGTTTTGATAAAACTTTTCGTAAAACTAACTCACATGGTGATACTGTAAAGATAACGAAGAGGCATGAGGTTAGTTTTCACAGTAATCTTGCATATTTAAAGGTGCTTTGTGTTTAAATGAGTTTTGGATAAAATTAAACCTAGTAATTCATGCTAGCAAGGTTTGATACAGTAAGCTAGTTTTGCTCCAATTAATACCCTTGTATTTCTGTGTGTTTTATAATTGTTATTGCAACTTTCAGTTTTCAAACTGTCGCTTTATCCAACTTAATTCTCAGCTCATTGTCTTATTGACGTACCGCCACAGAACTGAACGCTCGGCCATGTTTCAGTTCAGTGATACTGATACGCAGTCAGAGATACAATTAAAATAAAGGTTTTTAAGTTACCTGAAGGCCAACTCAAAGAGTTTTTCCCTGGCCAATGTGAGGGTCACAGGACAAAGGGTCCATAACATGTACAGTCTGTAAAGCCCTTTGAGACAAATTTGTGATTGTGGGCTATCAATAAAGCAAGAAGCGTCTGTGTGTCTAGGGTATATCTCGCTGACCTTTAGTCAGACTGAACTAAGATTTCGTTTGTCGCTTGCGCATAGCACGAAGGTGTGCATCCTTGTGTTGCAGCATTGCACTGTTTCTGATCGGACGCCTTTTAGTGGAGCTCCGCACCATTATGTGATAGGCCTACACCTGGTCAGTAACACAATTCACTCTGGATTTATACCCTGACTCATCTCATCTGTAAGTCTATTTAGCCTACCTATCTTTAGGAGTTTTAAAGAGCGCTACGAGGTGCAATTTTCCAATAATATTCAAATAGTTTCCAGTGAATATCAATGTTCAATGTGTATGTGCTGGATGGTGTGCGTACCTTATGAAAAATAAGTGTTTTATGGAGTTGCAAACGTTGTAGTGTGGCATGCAATGTACGAATACACACTTCCTATGGACACTGCACTAGTATAAATAAAATTGACGTGACTTGTATTCAGCTGGTTGCAATCTGCAGCCTCACTGCTTGATTTCACTAAACATCAGGGAAACCTGTAATCTCGATTGCCGTTGTTGTTAATTTTGTTCCAGTTTTAGATCACATTCCTGCAGAAGCATGTTCAATTGAATATTTTTTTACTAAGAAGCTGTTATTGGTGATTTACCACAGCAGAAAATGAAGCTACAGGCTACAGTCAATCTGTAATGATGGTGGTTCAGAGATGGGAGCGCGCAGATCCAGAAACACCGATGAATCATTCATATATCTCACGGCAACTGTAGAAGTACCCACTGGGGTTCAAGCACCCTGGTTGGTAATCACTGTCCAGTTAATATGTGTCTCATATGGTGTCTGTGCAGTAGCTACTTGGCTGGCTTCACCATTAACACTCAGCAGATATCATATTAGTGATTTGTGGTTTGTGAATCCACTTCGCTGTCCAGTTACTTTACATAAGGTGATTCCCTCCAGACGTTTTTATCTCCACCCGGCCCCCCCAGTCTGCTCTCTGTCTCCTCTCCTCCCTCTCTCCTTGTGACAGACATGCACCAGCCCTTTGCAGCACATTACGTCAATTCCCCTGGACCGGGGTGCCAGCTGTTGATGTCACCCATGGGTCTTTTTAATTTAGGGATTTCCGCTGGGTGAGATGAGGGGGAGCCCCATGACCTCAGCCCACAGCCACATGAAGAGGCCCACCGGGGCAGAACCAGGCCGGGCCGTGCAGGGCAGGGCAGGACAGGGTGGGACCGCTCTGCTGGGGTGTGGGTGCGTTCAGGGACTGGGCACTGCAGGGGGATCTGTGAGCTCTAACAGGGACTGATGGAGGAGCACGGTGTCGGTGTGTCATGTGAGGTAATCAGTGATGCGCGGGGGTGTTTTAGGAGCGGTTTGCTCCCTTTTGGACTGCCGTGCAATCCCTCGTACCCGTGACAGCATGTCTGTGACTTGCAAACACTGCTGCTATCCCTTGAGCTCTTAAATGCAGCCTTTCAGCAGCTACGAATTTCCTCCCTTTCAGAGGGGATCAAATGTTCCTACCAAAGATTATCTCTCGTTCCATCCATGTAATTGATTTTGCAGGGTGCCAAAGTTTTTCCTCTTGATATCAACTGTGAGCGCTTTAGAGAGGAAACGCCTTCATTTAACACATAAAAGCTTCTATCAAGTGCAACTGTCTAAATCGTCTCAAACATTACCTTTCTTTGATATCCTTTTGGGCACATACTGTGTTTCTGTTGACTAAACACATTAGATATAATGTATGATTTTACACCATAATTGGATGGGAAAGGGGTTGGTTATTGTTTGGGAAATTCTCTTTTTCTTTCTTTAATTTATTTAAAAAATAAGCATGAAATGATCAAAATGCAATGCTCCGTTATAGTGCAGGAAAGAAGAAAAGTCTCAAGCATGTCAAATGTTTTGAATGATTACATCATCATCTACTGATCCAAGCTGTTCTCAGCTATTATAGCCATATGTGCTGGAATTTTCTCTGGTATGTGAGATTAATATTAAGTTGTTTGGTTTTTAAGTTATCCTCCATCTTTGTGTTAAAACAACAGCTGTTCCTTTTTGCTGGTTCTTTTTGGGACTTTAGGATGCGCCAATGTTGTCAGTTGATTTTGTTTGGTATCACTTTAAAAGAAAACGTTGTATAGCTTTCCATGAATAAATCCAATTACCTGAAATCTGTCAGTATTTTAAGACAAATATTGCAAGTTGTCACCTCCCACACGGTGCTCATGTTTTCAGCTTGGTTTATTTGTTTGTTTGTTTGTCAGCAAGACTTCAGAACAACCACCGGCTCGATTTCACATTAAATCTGGTGGAAGGGTGAAGCATGAGCCAGGGACAAACCCTTTTGGGGCACATTCAAATCAAGGGGCAACACCAACGATATTCTTGACGATATTACAAAATACTGGAAATTATACGGAAAATATGATTTTTTTTTTAATTAATTTAAGTCTGTAAAACTAAAAATCGTACAACAAAATAAAAATCAATCATGAATCTAAACTGTAGTGTAAAGTGCAAATCTCAACAGACTCAACTCAAGTACTGTACTTAAGTATAATTTAGAGATACAGCTACTTCACTTGTGTATTTCCATATATGTAACTTTATAATTCTACTTCACCACATTTTAAAGGCAAATATTCACCACATTTAGCTGCCAGCTTTAGTTACTTTTTATCAAAATTTAACATAAAAAATGTGATGAAACATGTTTAAAAATTAAACCATATAAAAGTATATTAAGTAGTTAGAATTAGCAGTTACCTGATGACAGTAAAATGCTGCTTACATAAATGCATGAAAAGAAATATATATTGTGTGTGTGTATATATATGATACGATAATGAACGATAATGATAACGATATGACACACCCCTAGCAGATACATACATTATTTTGCACTTTCATTATCATTGCAAAATAGGGCATTCGTGCTGCTTACATTCATGTCTGAATAATCCGAAAAATTAGTTCTTGACTGAGAAATATCCAATTTAAATTGGAATAACACCTCAGAAAGTCAAATGTTGGCTCACCTGATCCATTTCCTTTACTTATCATGCAAATACTGGAAACACTCAATAAAATACAACTCATCTTTGCGTCACCATGTTTTTCCACATTATGAAGTTTATTAACACAGCAAAGTCGAAAGAACTTGGTAAAGGGAGCTCAAGGAAAGTGTGATAAACCATCGTCCTTGGCAGAGGTGTTCGCTCTCCGAGTGCCATTGTAGTTACTTTTTATGCTACATCTTCAAAGAACAACAAAGTGAAACATCAGTGTGATAAGGTGGATCTGTAGATTCATGCTGCTGCAGTGTAACTTGCAGAAATGAATTCCTTTGAACCAAGCCGTTTTGCCCCTAATGGTACAAATTCAGCACATTATCCCTGAGAGTGTAAGAGCGCATTGCATCGTTCAGTAAAATTCCCTAAATGAATATTGTTGTAACTCTGTAGGAAATATGATAAGACATCATATGGGGACACTTGTTTTAAAGAAATTTCAAAGGCTTATTATCGTGATTTTTCACATTGTATTTAGAAAATTAGAGTTTTGCATATAGTAATTGTATATTATATTATCATATTATATTATAATATTATCGGCTGCCTTTTTAAACTTGCATCTTATGAAACACTGTCTTATATTTTTACTCACCTTTACAAACAGTTAAGTAGAAGAATATAAAACCTGAAGTTTCCAAAAAGCATCTAAACAACCTTTTTTGTGGTTTATTCCCTGCTGACGTGTTTCAGATTCAGCTCTCACTGTGCAATTGCCTGAATCAAATCAGAATGTGAATGCACCATCGTCCTTGGCAGAGGTGTTTGCTCTCCGAGTGCCATTCTAGTTACTTTTTACGCTACATCTTCAAAGAACAACTAAGTGATACATCAGTGTGATAAGGTGGATCTGTAGATCCGTGCTTCTTTCTCCTCTCACCTAAAACCAATGTATTCCTCTGAACCAGAAAAATGTCATCTGCGCTGCTTTATACTGGTCATATTTTTAAGAGCAAACTCAAGACTCTTTTTAATTTGGCTTTTACTTGAACCGTTTTTACATATTTTTCTGCTCATGCATCATAGTGTTACAACATCTTCTCTTTTATTCATTTATTTATTTATTTGCTATTATCTATTAGTCTATTTTTATACATATATTTTATCATGCTTTACTTTTTAAATTATTTCTTATTAATTTCTTATTTTAATATTTTTCATCTAGCTTTATTACTTTTTATTGTTATTGATATTATTATTATTTACTTTTGTTTTTATTTTATCTTACTTTATTCTATTTTTTTTTATCTAAGTAATTTCTAACCTGCCTCCAGTGTTTCCTCACTGCTCCATGTTGAGATGGCGCTTCCTCAGTTTGTGCTTTGTTTATAATGGGATGGGTTAGATGGAGTAAATAAGTAAGTAAAGTTTATTTATATAGCACTTTTCATAGATAAAATCACAAACTGCTTTACAGAAGATAAAAAAGAAATATGATTCGGGGACATAAGACAATTAAAACACAATTAAAACACAATGAAACAAACATTATAAAATAATATGTACAATGCATGGTGGTCATCCAAATGCCTGTCTAAAAAGATAGGTCAGGGCGGAAGGTGTTTGCTTGTTTTTTCATGTTGTTGTTTTTTCTTCCTTTTTTATGTGAAGCACTTTGAGTTACATTTCTTTTCTATGAAACGTGCTATACAAATAAAGTTTGATTAATTGATTGATTTAAATGTCAATGATTATTTTCCTGATAAGATAATAACCTCTATCTCTCTCTCTTTTGCAGTATCACCCTCTGTCTCTGTGCAACACAAGCGAGGATGAACGACAAGAGAGTGACTTCATCACCATTGTCAAACTGGAGCACAGGGTTCCCCGCTGCCTGCCGCTGCTCGATAAGGTACACATCACACACACACACACATACACACATCGCTGAAGAGGCTTCATGCATTTCTCCACGTCGAGCGCTCTGAGAACCTCCCCTCTCGGTGACCCCTTCCCCTCTCAGACATGGCAGCAGACAGATAACCCACGCTACCATGCTGGAAGGGGTAGTGGAGAGCCACTACCCCTTCCGCTCTTGGATTCCAACTTTAAAGAGAAGATGGTTTTAGAGGGAATTATTTGGCAGGAGCTTAATGTTTTGTTCAGGACAGTGATCTTTCAGAGTGAGGGCTTGGACAGGAGGGGGTGGGCTTAGCTCAGCGCTGCTGTGTAGCAAGTGGCAGTGAGCCCTGGCTTTGGATGTAAGGCTTTCAAGCCCCAGCTGTCACTGGTCCGATCCCAGCCAGCCAGCCGGCCAGCCAGCCAGAACCAGACACTCGGCGTTCTCCATTTCTTCTTCCCTCTAATATGAACGCAGCCAGAGCTCCATAGATTCCACCCACAAGCGTTTAGATGTATGTGCGACTGCTATGGAGTTGACCTAAATCTCCCTTGTGTTTAAGTATTCTACCATACACACTGGCTGGCATATTCAGACTTTAAAGTAGTGTGATTTAAAACTGTTGCTATTTTTTCCCTCTTTTTTCAAGTGGTGACAAATTAGCAGGCAGGAGTATAGTTAGGCGACTGCCTTTTTTTAGCCTGTGTTTTCTTTTCCCCTAATTTAAAGCCATGTTTAGGAGCTGCCCGCCGTGGCGACGATGTAGAGACATTCCCACACTTCCCCGCTCCTTTCTTCCTCCTCCTGTTGCTCCCTCAGTGGGAACCAAACCAAGCGGGCCAAAGAGGGGGGGGAGAGGGTGGGGGGGAGGGGGTGTCACTCAAGGCTGACTCCAGAAAACAGTTTTGATTAAAGCCTTAATGGCAACACTATGTTGTCCCGTAAACAGAACGCCGTCTCTCCCTCATGCAGAAGTACCCTTGAACAAAAGGCTGTTGCTTCCGAGTGCTTTCCCCTGCAGATCGCCTTTGAAATCAGGAGCAGTGAGGGAGGGAGGGAGGGAGGGAGGGAGACGAGGGGCTTTCTTGTTGTTTTGGTCGCCTGGAAAGTATGTGTTGCAATAAACTCCACTCCAGCCACCTGCATCCTCGTTTCCTTTAGCGAGATTCAAAGCTTTTGGTCGTGGTGGATTTATTGGGGATTCATCATGCAGCTGTTGAGGAGCTCGCTCTCGGCCCCTTTTGAGGAGGATGAATCAGACGGTTTGGGATGTGCGGTGCTGGGTCAGCCGTGGTCTCTGGATGGGACTTGTTTACAGTTTAGTCTGACTGTAACCCGCCCCACTGATCTATAGATACCTCGACAGCCGCAGAGGGTTCGTGTTGCACCACACACACTCAGAATAGACTGTAAACCAAACAAAGTGAAGCTCAAAACCTTGAAGGATAAGGTTTCATTGTTGTTCTTTGTTTTTATTTTGGTTTTCAGAGGTTCCTATCCTCACAGACATCATCAACAAGGAAGATTCCTTTGCTGATTCTCACTGTGATCTGTGCCGGCTCTATAATGCTCTCTGTTTCACCCGATGGATCTCACTGTATCTGTCAACTGAAAGCTTTATCTTTTGGAAAGTCAATGCTGCACTTTAAAATGTTATTTTGACAGTGGCTTCAATTTCAAAGGGAAATATCTTACTCCAGACACCCTCAAGAAGAAGAAGAACATTTAAGCATCGCCCTCTCCTGGTACACTCTGCACTACTGGCCACCTCTCGCCCACAGTCACATATCTGTATTTAAAGAATGGACACGTTTTAAATGCACATACAGAACCAGTCAAAAGTTTGGACACATTCAATGCTTTTTCTTTATTTTTTAAATTATTTTTAACACTGTAGATTAATGCTGAAGACATCAAAACTATGAAAGAACACATATGGAATTATGTAGTAAAAAAACAAGTGTTAAACAAACCAGAATATGTTTTATATTTTAGATTCTTTGCAGTAGCCACCTTTTGATTTGATGACAGATTTGCACACTTCTGTTATTCTCTCAGTCAGATTCATGAGATGCTCAACTGGAGTCTATATTATAAAAACAAACGGGTGCACCTTGTTAATTTGTGTAATTTCTTGCCTTCTTAATGTACAGTCATGGAATATTATTAGACCACCCTTGTTTTCTTCAATTTCTTGTTCATTTTAATAAAGGTACATTTGTTCAGGCAAAGCATGATAACAACAAAAAACATGAAAATGTCTAGATATCAGCTCTTAAATTAAACTCTTATGAGCTATTTTTGTTGTTATCATTGTATTTGTCCAAACAAATGTACCTTTAGTTGTACCAGGCATTAAAATGAACAACAAATTTAAAAAAAACATGGTGGTTTAATAATTTTTTCCATGACTGTATTTGAGAATTGTACGGTATATGTTCAAGTACTCCACTTAAGTACAAATTAAGTACACATTTTATTTGAGTATATTACTTTTTACAACTTTATACAAACTTTATTAGAGCCTTACTGATACTGGATTTGTAGGGCTGATGCCAGTAGGGGTGTAAAAATGTTCATATAGATATTAATTACATTGGACGATATTAGAATAAACTGACTTTGTGATATAATTGTTTTCGTTAAAATATAATGCAATGGGAAACAACAGACAGGACTTTTCATCTCTTGGGGGGTCCATGGGCATGCTCCATGATAAAGTTTTTTACATTTTAAATCATTCTGCTGCACTTTATAACGTGCTGAATTGCTGAAAGGACTGTACTACTGTACCCTTATATCTCACAGGGCTAATTATTATACCTAAAGGTATGTATCTTTTTGTGATCCAGGAAGGTAAATATATGTTCCCAATCTAATGTCAAGGGTACATCAATTCTGCCTTACAAGATGCTGCCCCAGTGACAAGCTATTTTGCACCTAATGGTACAAATTCCGCACATTATCTCTGTGAGTGTGAGAGCAAATTGCATCGTTCATCACAAGTAAAATTCCCTAAATAAATATTGTTATAACTCTGTAGAACATATGATAAGACATCATATGGGGACACTTGTTTTAAAGTAATCTGAAAGGCAAATTATAGTGATTTTTCTCATTATTTCTAAAAAAAAATTAGAGTTTTGCACACCTTTACGAAGTCACCTTTCAAACAGTTAAGTAGAAGAATAAAAAACCTGAAATTTCCAAAAAGTATCCAAACCACCTTTTTTGTGGTTTATTTCCTGCTGATCTGTGTTTCAGATACAGCTCTCACTGCGCAATTGCCTGAATCAAAACCCTCCACTGCTCCAGTGGTTTTGCATCATTACACAACACAACACGAGCAGAGGCCACTGGCTTTCCTCTGCCAGCATGTTGTCCTAGAAGTGATCCGTCTGCTTTCCACTAGCCAGCTTTCTGTTTACACTAAAGCCCTGGAAAGGTTCTCAAGCTAAGTCACCGAGCAACACATGACTCAACGAGAAAACGAGGGCTACTCTAAACTCCACACGAGGCTCACTGTGCTCTCAGGACATGCTGTAATGTGTGCTGTGACTTTCTCCCACTGCAGCTCAGAGAAACAGCATCAGTAGGAATCAGCTTCTACAGTGATTGAGTCTGTGGCCGTGTCTGAACTTGTTGACTCTCATAGAAAGCCTTGCTTATTGATTCTGCTCGTCTCAGATGAAAAGGCTTTTGGCCTGATTGTGCAGTAATCCTGTTTTCTTTAACTAGGGTTTTTATGTGTATGTGTGTGCCTACTGTATGTGTGTGTGTTATTAGATCACATTACTTTAAGTGTGTCTTCTCAAATGTTTCTTAAGCCAGTCGAAAGGTTTGCCATTGTGTGAGGAGGCAAATCCCAAAACAGTGTCAGTCACAGGGCTCAAGAGGCAAACGACCTAAAGGGCGCACTGCTAGTTTAACGTCTGATATAGACAGTATATGATCATCAAAGTGAACATAATAACTCAGGATAATTACTGCAAAATAAGGTGGTTGCTAACATCCATCTAACACTAAAGTCTGAGGGGCAGGGGCAAAAAAGAAACTTAAAGACCACCAGCGCAGAGTTTCTAGCATGTAGTTCAGCCTTTATGGCACTGAATCGTGTTTTATCCATTTTAAGGACATCCTAGAGCACAGAGCGTTAACCTTTACTAACAAAAGAGCCGTTGTTGGCCAAATTAAGAGAAAAATTGTTGGAATCCAGCCGCAAACCTTATTTTGAATGAAAACAAAACAGCCTACTAGGTCTAAATGAGTCTACCAACATGACTAATTGGTCAAAATAAGCATTTTTTAAATATGATTTTGAGTTTTAAATTGAAAGCTAGCCTAGCTAGAGAAACTCAAAACTCGACTTGAAGTTAGAAAAATGTATAAGTTAATGCTTATCTAGGATTTTCGTAAGCTATGATGCACGTATATAAGCTTACATTTTCCAGGTTGCCTTCCCCTGCCCTAGAGAAATTATAATACCTTTCATAAACTATAAGGGCGTCCAAGAGGCTGTAGTGGGGGCACAGAGGGGGACAGTCACCAGGTTTTCCTTCAGGTTTCAGATTTTTTTCAGGCTTTTTGTTTTGTTTAATATAAATAAATAATAATTCGAGACAACAACATTCCCATCAGTAAAGCAAGATAGTCGAGCGGCAGCCATTTTTCTGTGTTATTGTAGTGCGCTAACTTCCATATAAACTGTATAATCCGAGTTGTGGCAAGTCACGGAGTCAATGAGGTGACATCGCAGTACTGTGTGTGTGTGTGTGTGTGTGTCTGTGTGTCTGTGTCTCTGTGTGTGTGTGTGTCTGTGTCTGTGTCTGTTTGTACTCCCTATGTTGTGAGGTCCAGAAAAGTTTTTAACCAACAGAGTGAGGACAGTTTTGGAAAGTGAGGACTTTTTGCCTGTTCCTCCTCTCCTCAGAGACCGGAGGGTTAAGATTTGATTTTAAGGTTCAGGTTACAGTTCGGTTTAGATTAGTGTAACACTGAGGGTTAGACATTTATTTGTGATGGTTAAGGTTAGGGTAAGGGGTCAGAGAATTCTGCATCAATTTTGAATTGAATATATTGTACCGAGGTTAGCTTAAAGCTGATTTTCACTTGCTGTCCCAAACATATTTCAATTCAGTTTAATCTTAAGTTATAGAAAGAGTAATTAAAGAATGGAAAATCATTTATATACTTTGTTCAGCACAAGTCATGAGAACTAGTCTGGATGGTCAAATCCGGCGTCTCGTGTGGCCCGAACTTTCAGGCCAGGAAGAGCAGTCCCAGTGACAGGAAGTGGTTGAAAACAAGGGAAGCCCATTGAGGGAGGAATAAATCACGTCCCTCATGACAATGTTTTTGTCTCCTTGTGTCTGATTGTCTGTAGGGGGTGACACTGACCTCAGGCTGTTCCTGCCTGCTGTTTTTTAGCAAAGACAGGCTGGAAATGCAATGGCAGCTGCCTTTTGGCTTCTTTTCCTTCGGTAGCCGAGTCCAACGTCTCCAGTTCATCAGAGACGAGTTGAGCAGGAGGAACACAGGGGAACATCTGGAAAAAAGGGGGAATATTTCAGCTTTTGAGAGTAAATGCAAAAAGCAGCAGGTACACAATGGACATTTTGGCTAGTATGAAATGCATCAGTGTTAGCAGACTTCTGGGTTTCGCTTTGATTTCTCTCCCAAGAAAATTCATTATTTGCTTGTCCGTGCCAGACAGTTGCACGGTTTCTTCAAAGGGATGACTTTCTATTTCTCAAAGCTGGACTCTTTGCTAATAGACCTGCAAGGACCATGCACCTCTGAAACCACTGCATGCACCTTCGATTATTGTTTTTACCTTCAAAGCATACAAACCACACACACACCAGCATTCTTACCTTTTCCAATATGAGATGAGCTGAGAATCACTGCTTATAAAGTTTGAAAACCACATTGGGACATTTCAAAATAAAGTTTTCAGTCCTTCCTGATGGATTTATCTATCCTCTTTCTATTAAGCAGCAGTTTGAATGTTCCGAATATTTCCCCTTTTTTCTTTTTTCTTTTTTACCATGCAGTGACTCTGTTTTGCCTTTCAAATATGTCCTCCCGTTGGCACTGTACACATGTCATTCCTTCTCTCTTAGATAACGACAAGACTAACTCACCACGCTCCTCCGTTTGACCCTGACGACACAGTCTTTTCCCTCCCATTTCCTCTCTTGCTAAAGTTAGCCGCTGTCTTAGCTCACCGTATCAATGTGAAGATAACTCGGGAGGAAATACTTTTGAGTCCAGCAGCCTAATGACTGCCTTCTTTTCAGTCAGTGCCCTCATTACGGCTCTACGGGTCCCATGTATGATGTAATTTGTATTTTGATTAGCCTGTCTTTTATTTTGAAAGCGATGGTGTTGTGACTGTGAGGGTATTTTCCTGAGCCAGAGGCCTCTGTCTCTTGTTCCTTTCATGATGGTGCAGATATTAAAAGGGAAGCCACACTCACAGGGTTTTTAATAAAGCTGAACAATGGGAACCTTTGTCAGGCTGTCCCATTATCCACCGTCCCACACATGCAGAGTCATAACCCCCCCCCGGCCATGAATGGGATTTGATAAGATATTATTATTGATTCAGGCTACTGGCCCCTTATTCCATTATTAATTACTGATCAATTTTCTGTGTGGAGGAAAAAAAGCCTATGTAAGTTTTCAGCACCAATGCAACTGTTTATTATCTCTGAGTCTGAACCATAGACTGTATATAAAGATGGACAACATGACAGTGACAAGTGAAGCCAAAACATCTCCATCGCCCCCTGGTGGCAGGCTGCAGTATATGTTATACATCCATGTAAATGGATGGGACATGAGCCAAAGTAAAAACTCAAAGTAGAGGTCAAATACATGTTTACCAAAGATGGTTTCTGTAATTTAAGATAGCTCTTATCACTCTGATGCACTCTGAATTGTTAATTCTTCTGATAAGTTTGGTTTTAATTAGTTATTTGATGCTATAAAACAGAGGTTATGATTGACAGCTTTTAATGACTTGTGATTGGTTCGGCGGGTGTTTGAACTCTATACCGCGGCTCAACTGTTTGTCACTACTGTGCAGACTCTGGCTCTGAATACCATCATCAATGCAAGATGGCGGTGCCTGATACGGGATATTTTGGCTTTACTGTTGGAGGAAGTTGAGATGCGTTATCCATTCTTTATTAAATTAGAGAATATCTGTAGAATATTTACAGCATTTGTTTTCATTAAGTTTTTTTTTTTTTTTTTTGCGAAAATGCCTACCTGTGTGGAACTAATTTTATTGTTATTATAACACAAGATTTGTACTAGGGATGGGAATAAATAATTGATGATGGATTAATGGTCATTGAGAATTTGGTCGATCACATGGAATTTTTTATCAATCTGTGTATTTTTTTTTATTTGAAATTTTATCTATGACTGCGTATCAGTACTCACTGAACTGAAACACGGCCGAGCGTTCAGTTCTGCGGCTGTACGTCAATAAGACAATGAGTTGAGAATTAAGTTGGATAAAGCTACAGTTTGCAAACTGAAAGTTGCAATAACAATTGTAAAACACACGTAAAGAGGATTAATTGAAAACTTATTTAAACACACAACACATTTAAATATGAAGATTACTGTGAAAACTAACCTCATGCCTCTTCGGGGGCTAAAACATAAAACATTGAACTCCTTGACGTTATATTTACAGTTTAACCTCACTTGCGTCCTTTCAAAATAAAAGCGTCTGTTATCAAAACAGATGCCGTAGATAATAGAGTTGGCAGGTTTCTTCCAAACGCCCATCCCTAATAAGTACCCTTGGTAATAGACGTGCCGCTCCATTGGGAAGCGCTTCCCAAGAGCGCAAAGTAGCAGAGTAAAATATTGTCCTCCATAGTGCTGACTCAAAAACGTTTGAGAGTGAAAATGAGCCATCAGTTGTCATGGATGTTTATGACGTATCTGCTGTGTGAGAAGTCCAAGGACAGAAAAACAGGGTGGAAAGTCTTCTGCTGTCGTCACACAAACAGGAGGGCACATTCCCATGGGACTCAGACAAAGAATATTTTGGATAGCCCTGAGCAGGAGGAATGTTATTCAAGTTTCAACCGACAAAATGAACCTTGGGTTTGTCTGGGATGGCTGGTAGTTGCTGTATTCACACTGTTGTTGATGCCAGCTTCTCCCCATTACCACCTGAGTTATCAGAGGTCGCCAGATGGTTGTGGTGTGAATTCACAGATATGGTGGAATCTGTGAACAGGGGCGGTAACCATACTGTACAGCAGTGTACTTTTAACACAAGCTCTGTGCAAGTATGGGAGAATAGCAAGCACAGGAGCAGGCCTTTATTGCTGGGGCAGACCTTTCAGGGATTGGCTCACTGGCTTTGTGAGCAGCTCAACAATAAGCGGAATACTTCAGGTTTCCCTCCTCAATGACAAAGTGTATTCCTCTTTTTGTCACCACTTCAAAAAGCAGTGGTGTGCTTTGCATTTCACAGTCACGTGTGATTTCTTAGTGGTTTTAGTGACCTTTTGTAAGAGTTGGAAAACAAGCATTGAGTTGAATTTGTCTGTTCAGGTGAGCAGGTGGGATGGGCTGCCTGCTGAGATGTTTTTGACTTTTCGGCCAATGTTTAGTCCAGTTTAACAATGTACTGCTGTGGGCGGGGGCAGCAGCTAAATGTATTTTAATCCACATAAAACAAACACCCACCCAGAAATATCAACATCAGTTGTCAGAACTGAAGCCGTTCTATGCTCTCGTTCTGCGCTACCAGACTTTATTGACAAAAACAGTCAATTTTACCGCACAGAGCACCGGAGTTAGTGGTCTACTGCTGCTTTGATCAGTTAATGTGTGACTTTGGTGAATTCAACCGACCACATTAAATCACCAAAGTCACACAGTAACATAAACAAACTAACCATTTGAGGCAGTGGAAGGCCAGAAATTCCTGTGTTCTGCAAGGTAAAATTAATTGTTAGAATTGTGTGTTTTTTCAATGGATTCTAGTGGCTTTTAAGAGAGCATAGAACGGTGTCAGTTCCCCCTGTTTTAAATCAAACACAACTGTCTGATCGTAGTGAAAATGTTGTAAATATTGTGTACACTTCAACTGATATAGATGTTTTATAGTGCTAAAATAAGTGTATCTGCTGCCCCTGTCTACTCCTGCCTGCTTCTCCAAACTGAAGGCTTGCCAACTGCCATCTAACTGGAATATGGATAAATTAGGGCTGGACGATATATCAATATAAAAAATATATCGATATATTTTTTAAATGTGATATGGAATTAGACCATATCGCATATATTGATATAGTTCCCTGTGATCCGTGATTTATTTAAATGTGCACTTTATGGAGTTTTGATTTTTTTTTTTTTAAAGGTAAAAGCTGTTGTTATACAGTATTTATGTTCACTTAAACGGTTTCAATAAAATTACTTGTGGCATGTCATATTTGGCTTTGACTTTGACTGAACATTTGCTCTCACTTTGCAATAAAAATATTGGGATGTATATCGATATCTAGCCTTAATATATCAGGATATGACTTTTGGTCCATATCGCCCAGCCGTAGGATAAGTACCTCATACAACCCCACTTCCAAAAATTTGAACTATCCCTTTAAATCAACTTAATGCCAATGGGAGGCTTTTGACACCCATATATCCATCACATGCCATATTTTACCCCTGGTGGTCCATCTCACCATGCACTGCATTCCTATGGTTACAAAACAACACCTACTGGCCCAAGGCTGCTGCACAGCTGTAAGCGAACAAACATATCAATTAGTTTATTAATAATCAATCACAAACACTTCAACCCGCAGGTGACCAGTAGCATTTTAAACTGCAGGTCTTCAAGTTTACAGGATCACAACACCGTCAGACTAAGACAGGCCTACGGGTCGCAGCTTAACAGATGTCACCTTGACCTGCAGCATTGTTGTCGTTCAGCTCAGTTCAGTGCTGTCATCACTCGGAGCAACGAGGCGTGAGTGATTTGCAGTGGGTCTGCCTCTCTGCTGCACTCTCTCCACTCATCCTGTCACCTTAAATAGGTGGAAAATTCTCTGGCCTAAAGGTGCATGCGTTCCTTACTGCGGCATCTGTGGCTGCAGATCTCATCCGCATGTCTTGTCCTCAGTTAGGTTTCTCGCCAGCGTTGCTAAGCTAAACATTGACTCTGATCTGATGGCACAGCAAACTGTCCTCCCCACACGTACATCAAATCTGGAAGGTGTGTTGTTTGCTCTGAGAGGTGGTGTTTTCAGATGCTGGCTGTCTTTTCCCAGAGCCTGGCGATTAGCAGCTTGTTGCTCCCCCTTTCTCACTTTTCTGCTCTTCCCTTTTCGTCTCCCCTCACTGCCATGGCACACGGGCTGTGTTCTGGCTCTGCCTAGTTACTCTCGGCATGTTGGGCAGACACAGCCTTCTCTGATTCTGCAGTCCAATTTGAGCTTGTCGACAGCATCACCGCAAAACTTTTATACACAAACAGTGAGATGTCTACAGTGCCGCTCGGTGGGAAGTACCTCTCTAAAATAGAAGCTGCTGGAATATCACATGCATGTGTATATGTGTGGATTTCAAAATATGTCCCTCTTAACAAGTTCCAGCTAATTCTTTTTTTTCTGGAGTCCTATTTTTCCTTTAAAAAAAGCTCAGAAAATCCCATTGTTTTCAATGCCGTCTCACTCAAAAAGAAGCCAGATCTTTTCTTCATGTAAAAGGTCAACCAGCAACTTATCTTTTGTAAAATAAAATAACTTATTAACTTCTTAACAGAAGTTTTACAATAAATAACCCACCCTTTTTTTTTACTACACAAGCATGAACCTGTCCTTTTCACCCATAGACTGTAGACTATTAAAGTGGCCACCATGACATCTCCCATTGGTTTGGCATTTTGACAATCACCATCTTGGCTTTTTTTACATGACTTTATTTGGACAAGAGGGTGGATCCAGCCGAGGACCCTATAGGACACAAACCTGCCCACCTGAATGTACTGGCTACTGGCTATGCCATGTGAAATCGCTGCGAAGAAATTTAACTTCCATAAAAACAGGTTCGCTTTTTAATCAAAAGGAAGCCCCACCCTAAAGCCTACCCTGCTTTTTTGTCCATTTTACTTGAAATGAGGCCATCACTTTCTTAAATGAACATCATATATTGAAAAAAGTTTGAAACTAGAAATTAAGCCCATTGGCTAATTAGAATAATGTTTCATCAAGTAAGAAGTAGGGTAATTTTCTCATAGAATTATATACAATGTGACTCTGTTTTGCAACCAATTGAGTCGCCCCCTGCTGGCCATTAGAAAGAATGCAGGTTTAAGGCATTTGTGCATTGGCTTCACTGTTTAGACCCAGAGGCTATGTCCACTTTTTTTGTCTATGCTTTCACTTTACACTTTCTCCCTTGCACCCCCTTTAACTCTACAGCGCCCCCTTGAGGATGATAGAAACTTTCTTTGTGTTTTTAATACAGGTTAAGATAAACTATGGTGGTTTATTTTCATAAGTAGATCATGCATTCCCTGTAAGAGAAAAAAAGAATATCTTCCTTCACAAGAAACTGTATTTGTGATTGTGCACACACGTATATAAACGTGCATAAACGCTGTGCATTTGCCTGTGTGAGCGTCTATTCACGCTTGGCTGCTTATCTGCTCCCTGAGGGCGAGCACGCCACTCTTCTTGCAGAGCTGCTACCGATATTGGAAAATGCAAAGTGTTTGCGTCTTAAGGCATTCATATTAGGGCGGCACATCTCTCACTTGTCACTTCAAAGGGAGCGTGCGGAGGTCAGGGTTTCATCAGGCTGTCGTCGGCGCAGGCGATCGGAGGAAAAATGCCGCCCTAAAAATAGAACGCCGTGTCATGCTCATGAAGACAGACAGAGCCCAGATGATACCATCCTGTGCCAAATTGCTGTTATTAAAATGCCTCCATCCCAACCGGTTGGGAGACACCTTCAGCTGGGTGCAAAGGGGGAGGAGGGGGGTGATGGTGTGTGTCTGTGTGTGTGTGTGTGTGTGTGTGTGTGTGTGGTTGCAGCCTTGTAGCCGAGGTGGGGAGGCGTGCACAAAGAGTTGGAACAGATTTTAAATATTTCATCACACAGAGAGAAATGTTTGTGCACTTCCTTATCAGCTCAGATGTTGACGTTACTGGTAGGAGTTCATTCTTCGTTCTTTCTCTGCCTGCAGAGCTGAAGATGTTTTTCCACACAGGGATGGCAAATAGGATCATATGATGAGTGCTTAATGGCCCTCCAGTTACAACTGTTCTATAACACTGCCTCTCCCCGATGAATGAGGCGTTCATAGGGCAGTAACTTATTATTACTGCAGTATTAGTCCTTTGATCTTCCAGCAGTTTGAACCCTGGAGTTTTTAGGGGGGTGGCTTGTCAAAATAGCTTTGCAGATGGGATCGGGCCTGGTCTTGCCCCGGCTATGAGGAGAGGAGGCCTGGAGGTGTACAGAGGCACCAGAGTGCAGGAAAACCTGACTACAGAGGCATCACACTGCAGTCTTACCGACCTTTGAATGGATCAAAGAAATGACTCTATATATACAAAAGCAGCCGTATATGTTCTCTTTTCAAGCAGCTTATTTAGCCTACATTTACATCTGATTTTAGGCAGCAGCTACCTCTACTGGCTGTCGTAATGATAACGGGTGGAAAACAGGAAGCAAAGTAACGGACCGAGAGTTTTACCGTATGAAGAAGGCAGGTCTCCCTCGCCGAAGTGCCCCTAGATTGAATGTGAGCCGTCCTGAGCGGCCGTTTTTTGGCCAAGACCAGGACCATTTTTCTCCCCTGAAAAAATCCTGGTTGCTGATTGGACAGAACGCTAAGCAGGATGTGACATGCTAGGCGGGTCAGACGTAGTACTCAACGCCACAACAACACGCCCCATTTTTAAAAGCCTGTGAAGTAGCGAGTAGTCACACAGCAAGCTCTGCTCCTTTCATCTAAAAAAAATAGTTTCTTAAATTTGTCGCGTATGTGACGTCACAGTCGAAACTGTCGCTAAACGATTACGCGAAGATTGAAAAACCATACATCACCACCGGAGTATCGTCAATCCCTCTGGGGCCAATTTTTTTAATGGAGACACGCCAAGTGAGCATCCATTTGAGAGGGCGTGGCCTGGAATAGGTGGTCACTTTTTACTCTAATGGAAACACGCCTATTATTACACCATCCTTCATTATCACCATATTTGTTGTTGGTGGATGGGTCAAACAGCACAGGACTTTGACTCAGGAGATGTTTGTGTTCCATTTTAAATGTAACACTCTGCGTTGAATTATTTAACTTCACAGTTTATTTTGTAATGTGGTTAATGACAATGTTAAGTTACGTGACTTAGTACAACATTGCAGCGTCTTTTCCCAAACCATAACCAAGTAGTTTTATAGCCTGGACATAACCAAATTCCATTTCCAAACCTTCACATGACTGTGATGGACGTGTTTTTAAAAACTGCAAACTTTTTACAACATTAAATAGAACAGAGTCATTTACAAACCCTGTTGTTTAGCTATGAGGATGTGTTGCATATTTCTAACTAATTAGCTCTATTTTGTTTGGCTTGTCAAGTGAGGAGAGTCTTCTATTTACTGAAGGTTAAACTGAGAAAGAGGAAGCCCAGTTTTGTCTTCACACACTGAATGAAAAGTGGGGCCTTGAATGTGAAGGTGCTGCCCTTGAGTCCCCGCTCCGGAGCCACGATAAAACACGAGATGTCGTTCTCAGCCAGTACATTCCTCTATTAATGACAAAGGCGACTGGTAAGCCCCATGGTGAAACATGAAGAGGGAGAGGAGAAGGGAACAGAAAGCAGCAGAGAGTCTGAGAGGTGAACGGGTTGATTGAGAGGAGTGGCAGGCGAGGCCAGAGGGCGACCACGCCGGTCCCGTCTGTCTAGTGCTTCAAGGTCAGGTCTACCAGGTCACAAGCAGGACTGCTGACAGGAAAATTTGTTGCTTTGATTTCACTCTTTCACGTCTTTCTGCTCCTTTTTGTTGTCTCCAGACCCTCTCTGCTGCCCTCCCCTCCCCTGTTTGCCTACCTAACTCTCCCCCCGCCCTCCCATCCTCCATCAGTGCGTCTGGCACATCCCAGTTCTCATTGTGCAGGCTGAGCCGCTGGCCCTCTTTAAGATCTGCATTAGAATGTTGTTTTTATATAGCAGCAAGCGGAGGCATGTGGAGTCTCTTTTGAACTGCTCGGCAAACAGATGGAGGTTTTCACGCTGCCTTTATGAGATTAAGTGAAACATTCCCATAAAAAAGACATCTCCCCGTGTCCCACCGCTGTCTCACTTTCTCTCCGTCTTTCCCTTTTCTCTTTCTCTCTCTTTCTTTCTGTCTTCATCTTTGCCTCTTTTACTTTTTCTTTTTTTTCTGGCTTGCCTCAGGCTTGGGCAAGGGCACGCTGCTGCTGCTGAAAGTGAAGTGGAAAGTCGACAGGTTTGTGTTACCAATAACTACTTCCCCAGGCAAGCGAGTGAGCGAACTAGCACCAAGCATCTTGCAGAGTTTAGAGCAAACAGGTCTTGTGAGTCCGACACTGCAGGCACAGGGAGTGAGTTCTTGTTTCTCCTCTGCAGTATGAACCTGTTTAACTCTGACTCAGGTAGGTTAGTGCCAAGTGCCCCCCCACCCCACCCACTGCTTGGGCTTTTAACAGGGGTTTGACAAAACGGATTCACAGGGCAAACAGCGAGGCTCTGCAGAATGTAACTCGCTAGGATACAATGAGACTATTTAGACTCAGATGCGCATGAGGCAAATGCCCAATGGCTATTACGTGTGGTTATTCAAATTTTTGTGGTTTTCTAAAATATATATTGACCCACATTTCATTACAAAAGTTTTTTTAGAGGACAGATAACATTCAAACTATTATTGTGTACACATGAACTGTACGGATTTCCCCATAACCCATCTTCGGTGTTGAGTAAACATACGATATTAAATCCTAATGTTGTGAATATGTTTGAATATTAATACTCTTATGACCTACACATTGGGTAATGAGTGAAATATGCCAACGATATGGGGCCTGTCTGTCGTACAGACAGCAGAAACACATTTGAGCCATGCTACCACTGTAGCTCTTTGGTTGTCGCAGTCAGTCAGTCCACCACTTTGCTCCAGACTGAAATATCTCAACAACTATTAGATGGATTGCCCTGAAATCTGGTGCAGACATTCATCCCCATCATGATGAATTGTAATGTAAATTTATATCAAGTCAGACTTTAAAGTTATCATTTCAAAGCAGTGCTTTGTAGCAGCCTGACATCACCTGACCTCTCCATCCATTTTCAATTTCTAAGCGTTGTTATTAATGGACCAAAATGCTTTTGAACACAATTACACTGTACAACAACAGATCAAAGCAATGAAACGTGTGATGTAGTGCAGAGTAACAGGCAAATGTAAACAGCATGCAGAGATGAGCTGTGATGGCCCAACATCTATATGTCTGTGAACAAATGTTCTCCATCAGAATATGGAAATAGTTCTTCAGCAGAAGTTCCACATCAGCCGTCTTGCTTGTTTTTAAAAAAAAACGCTTCTCTTTATTAGGCTTGGTTTCTGCGTGAACGTTCCTCAAGTTGTCAGTCATCATCTGCGACATGCCACATATGTGATTTAAAAGTTGTGATTGGTCAGCTAGACATATATTAAAGCCTGTTTATTGGAGTAGGACCAGATGTATCTGCCTGAGCAAATAAAACATGAGCTTGCAGATGCATCTGGTTCCCTGGCTGCTGCTGTGATACAGCCTCACAGAGCTGCTAGCATGGCAATAGACTGAAAATGTAGAATATATATAGACAGACAGACAGACAGACAGAGATGTGGTGGAATAACAGTTGTGAATAGTTGTAAGTACGGCTGATCGATATATCGATATGAAAAATATATCGATATATTTTTAAATGTGATATGGAATTAGACCATATTGCATATATCAATATAGTACCGTTTCTTTCTTTATATATGTAAATGCTAGCCTTACTAGGGTTTGTCATATTTAGGTCTTTCATAATGTTCGTTATTCTTTTCTCATATAAATATATTTATTTCAGAAAAAGATCTGCCTATTTTATTTCATAGGCTATTTTTATTTAAGATTTTTTTATATGTTTAAATGTGCACTTTATGGAGCTTTGAATTTTAAAAAAGGTACTCCTGTTGTTATAAAGTATTTATGTTCACTTAAATAAACGGTTCCAATAAAACTACTTGTGACATGTCATAATTGGCTTTGACTTTGACTGAACATTTGCTCTCACTTTGCGAGAAAAATATCGAGATACATATCGTTTATCGATATTCAGCCTAAATATATCGGGATATGACTTTTGGTCCATATCGCCCAGCCCTAGCTCTAAGTGCATATGACATGTCTGACTTTTAACAGAGCATTTCTACACTGTGGTATTGCTACTTTTACTAAAGTAAAGGCTCTGAATACTTCTTCCACGACTGCCAATAAATTATTCACATGCTTGTCCTCAATCATTTGAACTAAGAAAGTAAAAATTAAATGTGTAACCCTCTGATATTTAATGGGGCATTAGAGGCCCTGAGGTGTCAACCAATAGTTATAAAAGCTGTTTTCTCACGGCCTGTATAGCTCTAATAAATCTCAGAGATGCGACAGGTCTCATTTTCATAAACAAACACATTGATTTAACTGAAATCTTATTTACATTGATCTGCCGTAGTGAAACAATGGCAGGGAACTTTATTTACGTCCAGATTTACCTCATTTACAGACAGCGTGTGTGTTCATTCAATTGTCACTGTGCTGGTTGTGGGTACGTGTGTTTGTGTGTGTGTGTGTTTGCTCTGCAGAAAGACACGGCTTACTGCACGGCCTGTTCCAAGAATGAATTCCTGGAGGCTTACAAGAGCTGTTGAATGAGATGGAGGGCTCAGGGCAGGAATGATGGGAGGGGAGGAGAGGAGGGAGGCTGCTCTCCACTGGAGGAGGGTTGTCAGGCTCTCACTTACAGGCCTGATTAAATAACAGGATGCTTTATGAAAACAAGAACATTATCTGCCTCTTAAAAGGCCGGGAAAGGCCCTCTAATTGGCTTCCCCCGAGTCTCTGTGTTGCCGCCCGTCGGCGAGAGAAAAAAATCTCCTCTGCCATGCTGCGGCCACAAACTGAGAGAAATTATGTAGGACACTTTCTCTCCCTCCTCTAATCACACTCTCATCACCGCTATAGGAATGTATCGACATACCGATACCAAGCCTGTAAAAAAAGGCTGTCTTTTCCACTCAAAGGAGGATTATTCCGACCTGAATCTGCAATACAAAAATACGAGTGCAATACAAACAATAAAGAGATAGTGGCTCCTCTGTGGGATCGCACAGTTTCTCATGTGGCGACTTTCACAGCCGAGGTTTTTGGAAAAAAAGGCCCTCTAGATGTTTGGAGAAGCGAGAAGAAAGCGTCAGAGGTGGGGTTTGGTATGTTTGTGTTGAGTGCGAGATCAGAAGAGTGTGTACAGCCAGAGATCTCCCACTTTACATCTCTTTCACTGTCACTCAGGTGGTTTACTTAATTATACGTATTACAGACGAGTGCTGTGATTAAAGCATATCTGGATAAATAAAGATGTAATTAATTTTAGAAGTATTTAAGATGCTTACACAGCTTTACAGATATTGTTTCACTTAAAAAGACAAAAATATAGTGCTGTTTTTACATTGGTGCACTTCAGAGATACTGGTTGTTTCAAATATGCCTTTAAACGAGCTGTCAGGACTTCTGTAACGTTGTGATGTCACAACTGTACTATTTTTAATAAGAAAGTGCTGCTACAGTGCTGTTTCAGTCATTCCCTGGCTGCAGTGATGGTGCAGACACCATGGATGTAAGAGAACTGGAGAGTAAACCAATTCAGACAAGACAACTGGATGAAGTGCTTTAGGTGGAACCCTGTTGATTCCTATGAAAGTTGCTCAGTGGTGCATGAAGCCAAAAAAGTTCGATATCAGTGGATTTTCTCCATTTACAAGCTCATAGATCAAGCACACTAGAGCCAGGGTAGTTAAGCCATTATTACAACCAAGGAATGACTGTAACAGCACTGTAGCGGCACTTTCTACCTAAGTATAGTATAGTTGTGACATCACAACGTCACAGAAGTCCTGACAGCTCATTCAAAGGCACAGTTTCGGAATAGATACGTAACTTGACTTAAATGGTCCAATGTTATTGGACCGAATGGATGAAATTAATTTGAAAGGAGTCATTTTGTGGGGGTTGTGACCCTCAAACACTAACTTATCCACTGATGTACAGAAATCTCTTTCCCAATGTAAGTTTTTCTGGGCCCAATGGACTCAGGTGATGGACTCAGAAATTGTAATTCTATGGTTTGGCCACTATCTCGAGTGGCGTTCTTTCTGGGGGCTTGACAGAGACTCAGAGAACACTGATGTGAAAGATTTGAAAACGCTGACCAATAAGAGCACACTGAGCTTTTTTTGGGAGGGGCTTTAGAGAGACAGGCACTAAAGTGGAGCATTTCAGACAGACAGTATGAGAAAAATTAGTTTTTTTCAACAAGAAAGAATGTCAACATGTTCTAGCAGAAATCCAAGATACTAGTTTGAATTTGAAAATGAGCATATGTCCCCTTTAAGTAGCAGCCCAGCTTATAGTTTCTTCTAGCATAGCTTTTAACATCAAAGTGTTCCCTTCTTTCTTCTTCTTGATATGTTTACAGTCGTTAATCCTCTGAGTGCCCGGGCATCGGGCTGGTTGGGTTTAAAGACTGAAACGGGAGGTCACATGGTGGCGTGTGTGCAATGGAGTCGAGCCTCTGGGCTCCATCATCACTGTCACAGTTACTGGCAGCCACATCAGTCTCATCTGGCCCCGGGGCTGCGGGCGCTCGCTGCCCGGCCCTTTGATGTTTCGAGGATGTGTTTAGCGAGCGATATCGTATCAGATGACATTGGTCTTTCTCCGTCACCCTGTGCTTTGCATTTCAAATGTGTGTCACGGTGTAGCCGTGGCCTGCTAACGAGGGCTGAGCTTCAATACTGTGAGTTCTCTAAATGACCTCTCTTACCTCCAGACAGGCGGATCAGGTTCAAAACTTTTTCCAGTGAACCTCTCCTCTGCACGAGAAGGGTGGCCAAGCCCAGGTTCTGGATTTAGTGTGTGTGTGTGTGTGTGTGTGTGTGTGTGTGTGTGTGTGTGTGTGTGTGTGTGTGTGTGTGTGTGTGTGTGTGTGTGTGTGTGTGTGTGTGTGTGTGTGTGTGTGTGTGTGTGTGTGTTGCAGGATGAATGGGAGTTTTAAGTATGAGGAGGTGTGTGTGTGTGTTTGTGTGTGTGTGTGTGTGTGTGTGTGTGTGTGTGTGTGTGTGTGTGTGTGTGTGTGTGTGTGTGATTCAGGCCCACCCCCTCGGGCTCAATACTTTTCCTGAGAGCGTAGAATCTGCTCACCTGCCCTGACATGCCCGCCTCTTCATACATTACCCCCCACCCCCGCCCCCGCCCCCCCCACCCCTCCTCCTGCGGCCCCACATCAAAGTACCCCTGTGAGTAATGGATACCCAGCAGGGCCACACCCTTCCCTCCTCCAACTAACTCAACTGCCGCTCAGCCAGTGGCGAGCACCCGGCAATCACACAGCAGCACACACACTCGTATGACAATTATTCACACACAATTAGACTTAAATACACAGCTTTAGTGCTAGGTAAACAATATTTAAAGCAAAGCGGTATGCTTCTGGTTATTTTGATGTCATTTGCCAAACTATTTCAACATTTATATAAGTGTAGCAGGTATGTTGAAAATAAAAGTGTAGCAATAAAAGGGCTAATAATAACTACCTAATATACTGTTGTGAGGTTTAATTTAAAAAATGTCTAATCACTTCAAATTGTCAATCATGTTTTTTTATGTTAAATCTCAACCTGAAAAGTAACTAAAGCTGTCAGCTAGATGTAGTGGAGTAAAAAGTACAATATCTGCCTCAAAATGTAGTAAAGTAGAAGTATAAAGTTACATAAAATGGAAATACTCAAGTAAAGTACAAGTATTTTAGAATTGTAAAAGTACAGTACTTGAGTAAATGTACGTTTACCTTTTATTTTCTGTGTATCTGAGACTGTCTTGTTCCTGCTCTGTCTCTTATTGTTTTTCTTTGAATGTAAGAAATGTTTTTAGCCTTATGACATCATTCTCATTGTGATTAAATGCTCTCCGTCGAAGCATTTTGTAAACTGCTGTTTTTAAAAGGTGCTATATAAATAAAGTTATTATTATTATTATTATTATTATTACTTAGTTCCATTCCACCTCTGGTTTGGTTTACGTTAAGTACCAAATATCAGCATGCTAACATGCTAAACTAAGTCAGTGAACACTGTAAACATCAGAATGTTGCCGTTGTTGTTGTCAACAATCTCCCAGGGACAGATGATCCTGTTACAGTTAAACTGACCAGTGGGCAAACCTCCAAACTGTCTGTGGATTCCAATAAAGTCCTGGAATCCCCAGTTGCCAACAGACGAGTAGAGATACACAAATCCTGTTAAGGGTCCAGTAAGACTTTACATTAAATTGCACGCCCTGTTAATCACAATGTCCATAACATCAACTCAGACTGCACCTGTTTTCAATGCCACTTTAACCCCCTTCCTATTATCACCACACGCTCTCGCCCCCGTCTGCTCCTCATTTAGCCATGCGGCGTGTCCCAGTGCCTCAGTAATGGTTCCAGTGTGCCGGGCCAGTCAGGAGAAATGACAGAGCAGAGAGTCGGCCTCAGACCTGTAGGCCCAGAGCTCTGTACTCTGTCATTAGACACTTTAATGCAGCAGCACCACAGCCTGCTCGCCTCGCTCCTCTCCCTCCCTCCCTCCCTCCCTCTCTGTCCTTCTCTTTTTTCACTCTCACTCTTTATTCCCACACATATTATTCCATGGTATAATTTGCTCATGCACTGAATGATGTGGATAGTCACGCTGGGCAAAGAGAAGTTAGATGGAGTTAAATAGAGTCTAGTGGCGTGTTTTAAAGAGGCAGGAAGGGTTATCAGAGACCGAGGAAGTGCAACAACAGAGTGTGGTGGTGTGTAATTACCTGCCATAAAGATTTTCAATGTAAGGACAACCATGCTCACTAATTAGCTTGGGTTAAAACTAAAATGTTGTATGTAAAAATGTCTATCCTACGGTGGCCCTGAGAGCTCACAGCGCTGCAACTTAAGAAAACAAAGGCAAATACACAAAATACAAGCAAATTGAGAAAACATCTTATAACGTTATAACATGAAATTAACACGTTATAATGTGAAATTATCACTTTATTTCATGATGATAATATTTTCATGTTATAGTGTGATATATAGCGTTAGCCTGCTAGCCCGTATCAATCATATTGCAGTTAAACAAATCAAATAAATGAATGATACATGTTTTAGTTGGTCTCTCTCAACGGCACTGAGTTGGTCTTGAACTTGATCGCCGGCTAATGTTAGCATGCTATTGATCGGCCGCTAACGTTAGCACGCTATGATTGTTATAACATTGAAATTATCATTATCTTGCAATAACGTGATAATATCACAAGCCTGTCCAGACGTGTGCATCACTTTTTTTCCATTTTTTCCTCTGGAAACACTTCTGTTGTGTTGTGGTCTATTTGCAGTGTGTTTTCTAAATGTTGCGCTTGAAATTGATGAAGATGTTTTCTTAATTTGCTTGTGTTTTGTGTATTTGCATGTGTTTCCTTAAGTTGCAGCGCTGTGACCTTTCAGGGCCACTGTACTATCCTACTCATAATCATTTAGTCATAGTTTGAAAATAACAATGAAAAGAATGTTCTAGAAAGAGATTTTCTTTTGTTACTAGCTGTCCTGCCTTTGTATATGCGAAAACTAATTTCTAGAAAATTCCTTCAACAAGGGAAATGCTTTTTCTGGCCAAGTCAATTGTCTCACTCCAGTAGCAGATTTGTTGTGGTATATTTATGAGAATAATGGATTACTCAGCCAGCTTTGTGATCAGATGATTGACTGTAAAAATAAAACTCTGCTGTCAGAAGTCAAAGGTTATGAAGCTACTGGGTCACACTTGGACTCTGAATATAGTTATTTAATCATAGATGTTTAAATAATATAGCAGATGTTTCTCCATGGCAAGACTGAATGTGTCTTATGTGTGTAATATTCTCATTATTGCCCTCTCCCTTTGCTCTCAGTTATGTTGGAACATGGCTACAGATGAAGGCGATTCGCCCTCTGGATTGAATTGGCCCAGCGGTGCCATCCGTACCACATTAAACCCATGACAAACACTGAGACATTAACAGGCAGAGCCATCTTGTCAGGCGACGGAAAAACCTTGGCACGCCCCTTATGTGAAATAAAGACATCAGAGCAGCGTAGTTTGTTTCTGCCCCGTTGAGAACACGCTGTGATGCCAGGCCTGGCTCGCAGACCGCACTTTGCCAGGGATGTAAACAAACAGCGCTGGCTGGCCCAGAGCGGGCCACCCAATGCTGCAGAGGGCAGATCTCTGGCTCGATGTGGTGTTTATACAAGATGAGCTGTGGTTAATACGGCTCGTACAGTAGTGAGGTGGAACTCAGATTGGTGAGATTGTGCGCATCGCTGTCAGCTTCAGTAGGTGTTACTATTTAAAGCCACTGTGTGGAATTTTTATGAGATTATAGCAGATTTCAAAGTATTCTGAAGGTCTTCTGAAGTCTTTGTTTGTGATTCATCATAATGGGCTAAAAAGAAAAACTGGACTGGACTGGAAAGTTAAAAAACTGAAGTACAAATTAAGAAAGTTAAAATTAGTTAGTATGCAAAAACTGCTGATGTATATACATTGTTATTATTAAAGACAAGTATCTGATTTGTCTGTTCTGGGCTACTGTAGAAACAGGCTCCTTGGAAGAGGACCTGCTCCTGATGTAAAGGAAAAATGAAAACTCAGTGATTCTTAGTTTCAATTGATTGAACATAAAAGTGAATATTATTTTATTTTTTTCCCATTTGATCCCTCCTACACACTGCTCCTTTAAGATACAAATAGACATTTTGATATGACATGGTAACAAAAGCACAAGTGTAGATAATAATCTTCGTGAGGGCTGAATTACATTAGTTCCAGCTTCAGGGTCTTGGTATTGTTCGTGCTGGCTCACTGTCACACTGTCTTACTGGGACACACTAGAAATGAGCCGTCTCTAATGTTATTAAAGGTCCCACTTAAAAAATGTGGGCTTTTCATGTCTATTTTTATATAAAACAGGCTTATGAGCTTTTTAAATACTGTGGAAATATCAAAACACCCAGCCTGTATTTAGAAAACTGTGTTTCAAAGAGATGTCCGGACTTCTGTGAGGTTTTGATGTCACAACTGTACTAAATGTAGGTGGAAAGTACCGCGACAGTGCCATAGTCAGTCATTCCCCTGCTGCAATGATGGTGCAGAAAGCAGAGGCAGAAGATCCAGATTGACCAATAAGAGCAGGAGGGGGCCTTAAAGAGACAGGCAGTAAAACAGAGCGAATACAGGTAAATTCAGACAGGCGGTATGTGATGGTGATGTGTTTTTGAACATTAACCCTCAAGGTCCTTTTTAAAATAAATGCACACTTGGACCTTTCGGGACCCGAATTGGGCCCTCACGTAAAAGTGTAATACATTTTTTTCACTTTAACCGCATCAAACCTTTTGGCAGCTTCTGACCTAACCATAGTTATAGATTTTTATTATAATTAATTTCTTTTTTTAAATGTTTTTTTGCCCTTTTTGTCATAAGAACCCGATTTTCTTAAGGGCAAAAACACAAAATATGCGATATTTAAAAAAATAAGATGCAAAGTAGAATATTTGGGGTGAGGTTATTATAGCCTTGCCTTGGTCAATAATTGATAACAACATGGATTTTTATGCATTATTATTTTTGGAGCTATGAGAGTTAATTTGAAAAACTCACACTTTGACCCTTCGTGACCTGAAATAGGTCCTCTCATACGACTCCTAAAAAACAAGTCCTGGTCAAGTTTCATATAATTAGCCTTTCAACTGAGAATCAAAAACATCAAATAAGCAGAATATACATGTTTGGTACCCCAAGGTTCCTCGAGGGTTAAGCATGTTCTAGTACAATGATCATCAACTGGCGGCCCACGGGTTGCATACGGCCCGCCAAAGCACCCAGCCCGGTCCACAGAATAGCCTGATGATTACTGAAAATGTGTTCTGGTATGGACATGGACCAAAAGTCATATCCCAATATATTTAGGCTGAATATCGATATACAATATATATCCCGATATATTTATCGCAAACTGAGAGCAAATGTTTCTCCTTGGTGCATTTTTCTAGTTAAGTATCTTGTCATCATTCTGGATTTCCCGTGTTTTTTTTGGGAGTCTGCTGACACTGATATAGACAAATAAAAATTTGAATGAAATGAAAGTGAAAATATCAAACCATGATAGACTAACTAGGCATAAGAACTTTAAAAAATTTTTTTTTTACTAAAAGTCCGGCCCCCACTGTGTTCGCTTAGATAAAGTCTGGCCCTTGGATGTAGTCGATGACCCTGTTCTAATAGAAAGCCAAAATACAAGTAAGAACCTGAAACTGAGCATAATATGTCCCCTTTAATTACATTTGTGCTTCAGGCATGCTCTGTAAAAAGACTGGATGATTAGTTGTTATATTGTCGCGTTCCCATAGTTGAATTGTACAAAAACGCTGATAAGACTGTAAGTAATGGCTTTTCTGTGAGTGCATACCTGCTAGTGTACCTGTGTGACCTCACCGTGCCTCTCTGGCTCTGTGCCCTCAGGTGTGTTTATGTTTGTGACAGTTTGCCTTTTGCAGAAAGCTCTCCACAACCTGCTGCTCCTCTTCGTCTGAAATAATTACACTCTGCTCCACAAAACACTTCATATCAGTGTCAAAAGCAGACCATTGTGGTGCTGTTTGTTCGTTCTTCACTGATGACGTCTTCACTGTATACATTCCTCTGTAAACCGCAGTCAGTTCCGATGCTACAATTGTTAAATGTTAATGTTTACTCAAATGCCAAATAGTGTTGAATCACATGTGTCAAGTTGCACCTCATGAGCACGGGTGTTTACCTAACCACAGCGCCGTCTGTTTCAGTTCCGACCATAACAAACCTGGAGATGTTGAAACCCTCGTGCTGGCAGTCCTTTTAACTTGTCTTGTTAGCGTCAGAGCTTTTCATTGCACCCTTAAAGGATAAATATATCTCCTATTAATCATGTAATGAGATCTCCCAGGTCTGCGGTTCAGTGGAGGACGTATGGCTTGGCGAACACACTGTGGTATCACTACGTCTAATACTGAGATATAATAAGACCACAGAGGCAGTCATTTGAGAAACATATTATGATATATTCTCGAACATTAGGAGGGTATTTGAAACTGCCTTTGTGTTTGTGTGAGTGTTTTTGGACCACAAGAGAAGGCTCCCCTGCATTTATTACTACGATTAGAGGACGCATGGGCTCAGTGCCACGTAAGGGAACTTTTGAACCCCAGGTAAAGCAAATTCCCACATGTCAAAGATCCAGCTTTTTTTTCCTCCTATGTGACCGCACCCCATTTAGGCCCATGCACGTTCTACAATTACTGCTCTGATGAAACAGGGGAAAGGCCGTTGCAGCAGAGCTGGAAGCCAGATCAAAGGAAATGTTAAATTTTTATTTGACCTCTTTCTTTATTTGACCTCGCTCTGACCGCCAATGCTCCTCCGGCCACCAGCGGCTCCGTGGGACAATGTTGTTAACTCTTAACTGCACACTTGAATGTGCGCAAAAACACACACATGCTGTATGCACGCTCACAGACGGGCATTTAGTGCACACTGTGCTTTAACTCATGATCTGCATGTACTTTAAGGCAATAAGTGTGGGCTTCTGACGTTCTGTGTAAACAAAGGAGGCTTCTGTTTCTCACTTGTCATGCATCAACTTTCTCTTTATGTCAAAAGTGAGCTGAGTCGAATGCTGCCACACACGAGAAGTTTCTTATTAACTTGATGAATGGATCAACTGAACAATGCTTTTACCTGATTTTCTCTTTAAATGTGTGTGTGCACGTGCTCTGTGTGGCAAGAAATCACTGTTTAGTGTTGTGTTTGACCCCGGTGATTAGGTGTTTAAACTTGTGTCTCCTCATCATTAAGTGTTGGCAGATGCCAAACGCTTGTGAGGCCGTGATGAAATATTAATGAAAAGGCTGGGATTTGTTTTTTCTCGCTGTCTTCTGGTGATTCTGGTGGAAGCTTTTGATGGCTTTGTTAGAGCACTCTGATATTAAAAGGAAAAAAACTGACATGTGTGATGCCTACATACAGGGCAGGTGTGATACATCAGGTCAGCAGCAGTGGTGGTCCATACACAAATCAAAGCAGTAATGACTACAGAAGGAGAAACAGACAATTCAGTCTGTCACTAATTTAATGTTGAACTCAAAGGTATAAAATGCACAGTTGATAACTCAAGGTTTTTGCTGCTGAGGCTTTACTTGGTGCGACCAGTAGCCAGTGGTGGAATGAAACTAAGTACTTAGAAATTTTGAGGTACTTGTACTTTACTTGAGTATTTCCATTTTATTTGACTTTGTCATAAAACTTCTACTTCACTACATTTTGAGGCAAATATTGTACTTTTTACTCCAGCTGACTGCTTTAGTTACTTTTCAGGTCGAGATTTAACATTAAAAAAAATATGATCAATTTAAAGTGAATAGACTTTTTTTATTATTATTAAACCACATTATAACAGTATATTAAGTAGTTAAACTGCTTACATAATTGCATCAATGATAATAATCTTATAATATATTTGAAATATATTTGAGAACCAGAGTGTGGTCCTTTTACTTTTGATACTTAAAGTACATTTTGATGCTGATACTTTTGTACTTTTAGTTCAGTAAGTTTTGAATGCAGGACTTTTACTTGTAGTGGAGTAATTTCACATTGTAGTATTAGTACTTTTACTGAAGTTAGGGATTAGCTAATTGCATAGCCTGTATAGTGGATGTGGTCACCTTGAGTTCCCCCATTGGCTTGTTTTGAAGCTTCCTGTTTGGAACTTTTGTTGTAACCATCCATTTTTTTGTTTGTTTTTGAGCCAGGAGTGACCATATTTGTGATGGAGTCGTGCTAAATCATCAGCTAGCATCAACACAAGCTAGCTGGTACCTTAGCGCCACCAACCCCAAATATGGTCACTCCTGGCTAGCATCAGCACTAGCTAGCTAGCTTGCTTAGCAGGGTGAAAAAATGAACAGCAGTGGGGCAAAGATGTGAGACCAAAAGACAGGAATGTATACTGGTTGTTGCGACTTGTCAATCAAAAGGTAGCCCCTTCCTAAAGCTATTTCACTTGAAATGGGACAATCATTTACAAAAAGAACATCAAGCTGTATTGAAAGACTTGAAAGTAGCGATTGAGACTATAAACAGATCAGGAAAATGCTTACTGAAGTAATAATACAAGTGAGAAGTGAGGTCACTTTCTCATAGACTTCTATACAATTAGTTTTTCAGCTGCTAATCATTTAAAATGATATAGGTTTAAGGCATTGGTTGCTTGGCTAATTACTGTGTTATTGAGTTTGTCATTGCTAGAAAAGCACAAGTGTATTCAATAGCACTGATGATAGCTGTATTCCACTTAGATAAATAATATAAACATAATAAGTATAAGTGGTATTGTGCATGCTGGCTTGCTGGAACAGCTTATTGAGACACTAAATGGAGCTGAGCCATTGTTAATGTTATCAGTTCCACCCCACTGCTTTTCCTGCTATGACCAGTCACAATGTCTGCTGTGAAAAAGGTCCATTGTTTCACTATTTTATGTTTTTGTCACTTGTAGTGATGAAGCCACTGAGAATTATCACCTGAATCTGCAGCTTCATTCAGCTCTACACAGCTTTATAGCGTTTTTTCAATTTATTGTAATTTTTTGGTTGACATTTGGCTGACACACCGTAAGCATTTAGCAGCTAAAGAGCCAGATATTTCCCTCAGCAGTTGGTGAGTTATCGTTTTAAATGCTAAGTTAGGAATATGCTAAAATAGCAAACTTCTTTAAGCTTTTACGTGACACATTGTAAAATGACATGATGAATGAATGCACACTCTCAGAGCCTAGTTTGAATATAAAATGTCTCCATTTGCATGTCAGGCTGATGCTCCAACCACTTCCTTTCATTTAGTCTATCACTTCTTTTCACTCAGTCAAATAATCCTCCGTTATTTCTTTTGAATACACTCTCCAGTATTAGAAAAATGTTTGGATCAGATGTGTGTTATGGCCTTCAGATTCCTGCTCACACACTTTTTTAGCCCAGAGTCAGGTGGAAAAGTGGCAGGAGGAGCTGTACTTTGCTCTGTGTTGTGATGTGCCTGAGGCTCAGAGCATGACTGCCCCCTAGTGATGGCTTCACACACTGAATGGACTGCTGTGGTCTTCTCAAGAAGCTCCAAAAGACTGTCCTCTTTGTCTGTATGTTTGTTTTTAACTCTCATCTCTCCTGTGTTGTCCCCGTCAGGCTCGCATGGCACTGGACAAAGGAGCTCAGGCGGTTATCTTTGATGTCAGTGATGATGCCAATGCTGCTGCTGAGGTGAGTGTGCAGCCACAGATACAGATACAGATACAGATACAGATCTGGACAAAACTAAGAGACCACTCTCACTAATGTTTCTTAAATCAGCATCTCTACATCTATGGCAGCCGGTTCATTCAGTGTTTGTTAGATTCCAACACAAGCCTCCTCATTCTACTTAATGAGACACTGATCAGCTGATCAGCTGAACCAAATCTGATTTTATGAGGAAGATTATAAAAACCACTGCTGTGATTAGAGATTATCCCACCAATAATGATTTCTAAACTCTTCCTAAGTTAAAATATTAGTGTTGTGTTGTTTAAAAATGTATATGGACATGTTTTCTTTGCATTATTCGAGGTCTGAAAACAAATCATGCATCTTTTTTTTGTTATTTTGAACAGTTCTCATTTTCTGCCAATTAATGCTCTAAATGGCAATATTTTAATTTCAAATCAGAGAAATGTTTTCAGCACTTTATAGAATCAAGAATATCTTTTGAATTTGGCTTTTACTTGAACCATTTTTTAATATTTTTCTGCTCATGCATCTTCGTATTACATCTTCTCTTTTATTTATTTATTAGTATTTATTATTTTCATCAACTTTATCTACCTTTATTACTTTTTATTGATATTATTATTATTATTATCTACTTTTGTTTTTATTTTATCTTGCCTTACTTTATTTTTATTTTATTTTATTAATTTCTAACCTGCTTCAAGTATTTCTCTCTTCCTTTTTTTCTTTTTAATTTGAAGCAATCTCTTGTATGAAAATGGCTATACAAATAAAGTCTGATTGATTGATAGAATGAAGCAAAAATGTTAATTTTACTCAAACACAAACCTATAAACAGTAAAACCATTAAAACTGATCATTTTGCAGTGGTCTCTTAATTTTTTCCAGAGCTGTATATTCATCTATAAAAAACTGTAAGACAAAAAAGCATGCAGAAATGTCCCACTCACATTTCTCTGTGTCACACACACACACACACACAGCTGCGGGAAACAGACTCCCTTCCCCGTCCAGTGGTGCTGGTGGAGGCGCAGGATGCAGAGGAGCTGATGGGTCTGGTCAACAAGAACGAGGAGGCCAAAGTTCGTATTGAGATCATGGTGGAGCAGCCGAGATGGGTGAGCACCGAAACACACACCTCACTGTCTTTGACCATTTTTAAAACGAGTAAACCAATATAATTTTTGATTTATTTTTCCCTCTATTGTACCATAAAAAATGTGACGCAAAATGTAGAAATTTAAGATGCCGTATCGAAACAACCCAATAAATGTTTGACCTATCACAAGTTTTCTTAAATGTTATGCTTCAATATGCAAGTGATGCATTATCTAAAGCTAATTTTTGGTCAATTTAGGATAAATATTTAGACGCAATAGACATTACACTAGTGTAGTGTTTATTTTGGATGTTTTCTTTCCACTACTATAGTTCGATAGAAAACATGTTATGGAAGCAAAAATGGCACAAAATCTCAAAATTGATCGTTTTTACATGTAGTGCGTGACCTTATTAATACAGGTGCATCTCAACAAATTAGAATATCATGTAAAAAATCAATTTATTGAGTAATTATAGACGGACAAACTTTTCAGAACTTTTTAAAATTGGTCTTTTGTAATATTAACTTTTTTTTGAGACACTGAATTTTAGGTCTTCATTAAATGTAAACCATAATCATTATAGTTAGAAGAAATTAAGTAAATTAAGACATGTCATGTTTCATTCTGTGTGTCATGGATCTATATCATGTGTTATTTCCACTTTTTGAACTGAATTACTGACATAAATAAACTTTTCTATCATATTCAAATTTATTGAAATCCACATGTACTTAATATTGACACCCTCCTAAAATACTGGTGTATGTCCTTTTTTCAGTTTTTTTTAGAAAACACAAAAAAAATCCTGGCCAGCATCCTGAGGAGATGATTTAGGCAAAAAAAAAAAAGTTAAAAAAAATGACATAGGCCAATATTATAGGAAGGTGACGGTATTTAAGTTTAAGATATCTTAGAATAATCAGTGAAATAGTATAAATATTCTGCTCTTTCTCCATCTTCTCTTCCCTTCCAGCCACATTATGATGTGGGTATCCTGCTCACCATTGTCCTCGCTATTCTGACCATCGTCCTCATCTTCGCTTTCCGCTACAAGTGCAAGTCCAACAGGACCTGGGTGAGTGGAAGCAACAATATGAAACTATGGAAATATGGAGATCTTTAAAAGTCTTCTTCTGACCCTCGCTTCTTGTCTTGTGTGTGCAGGACTCTGTCCACCAGCAGACCATGCGGGCCATTAGTGGATTGGAGATCAAAACCTACAGCTCCCAGAGCTGCTCGGGGTCTCAGCGACACCGTCCGGCCTGGGGGTCCGCCAGCAGCTCCAACTCCAGCCCCGTCTGTGCTATCTGCCTGGAGGACTTTCAGGACGGGCAGGTAAGAGGACCGGGAGCAAGGAACTTACTGTGGCTGTAGATTTGACTTATTAATCATTAAACATCTACTTCTGTCTCACTTTGATCCCATTAGCATTTGAGGATCATCTCCTGTGCTCATGAGTTCCACAAAGACTGCGTGGACCCCTGGCTGCTGCAGCACCGCACCTGTCCCCTCTGCATGCACAACATCATGGGTGAGGAGAAGCATATTTACAGTTAAGTTCTGGTAGAAAATGTTCCCGTTAGACTGAAGGGTGTCAAACTGCAGTGGCTTCTCGTTTTGTGTTAACTGAATTACTGACTGGAATGTGCTGAATATATGTTTAGGATATTTCAGTAGGTTGCAGCAGTGTTTTTGATTTAATGTGTTTTATTTGTAATTTATTTTCTCTTTAAAATGTATTTGAACTAATTAATTTTTGTTTATTAATTTCATATAATCTATCTACATTTATATATTATTTATTATAATTATATACTTTTATAACATTTGTTTTTTTTTATGTTAAAGTTACTTTTTTTTTTAAAGTGTAATAAATGCATGATGTTTTTAAAGTCAGTGAATCATGTTGAATGTTTGTGGTCTTTGTGTCTCAATGTTGAGCAAAAAAAATGTGATTTTTGCCATGATCCAGCAGCCCAAAACCGCAGTAATCATTTTCATTTACCTCAACATTTTAAGATTATTAAGAGTTATTTTTTAATAATACTGTGATAAGTGTGGTCTACATATTCTGACTGCTGCTGTGGTCCACAGGGACGGAGCGGCAGCCCCACAGGAACAGACTCCAGCAGAGTCCAGAGCAGAGCCAGGGGTTCCTGCACCCTCAGCCTTACAGCAGCCCACGCAACCACCCCTTCCCCCAGCATGCTATCCCTTTCTCTATGAGGCCCCACTACCCTCGTGGACCCTCTGGACCTTATCCCTCTCTGGGCCACTACAATGGCTCCTCTCCCATGGACGCCCAAACTCTTCGTTTCCTCACCAGCAGGCCGCTGGCCCCCGGCTGTGGGTACCACCTTCCAGGAGAGGGTCCCGGGAGGCCTCACAGGATCGGAGGTAACTGCAGGACGTCTACCCACCACTACACCCCCCGCCGGTCCTGCCACAACTATCGCTCGTCCTGTCCGGCCCAGCGCAGCGCGTCCAGCTCCAGACTGCACCACACCGCCTCCGCCACGCCGCAGCCCCGCGGAGCGCCAGCACACAGCCGGCAGGACGACGGCAGCTGCTCCGGCGGCAGCTACCACACGGAGCGCAGCGGATACCTGGCTGACGGGCCGGCCAGCGACTCCAGCTCGGGGCCGTGCCACGGCTCCTCCAGCGACTCAGTCCTCAACTGTACTGACGTGTCCCTGCAGGGGGTTTATGGCAGCTGGTCCACCTTCCGTAGCTCTCTGAGCAGTGACTATGATCCGTTTGTGTATTACGGGCCGGGTCCGGGGCGCGCCCCTCGCAGGAACAGCCTGGAGGCGGGCGCCCAGGCCCGGCCCAGGTCTCTGGATTCTGTGGTGAACAAAGCGGGCTGCCCCGAAGAGCAGCCACAGACTGTGTTTAGCCACATCCACTACCACCGCCACAGACACCACCACTATGAGGAGGGGGAGCCCGGCCAGGGCCCCAGCAGAGGCTCGGACGAGGAGCAGGGTGCCGCTGCTGCAGCTGCACCTCCTGCCCCGCTCCTGGACAAAGACTCGCCTGTCTGCCCTCCTAAGCACAGCCCCTGCCAGTGTCCAAAGCCAGAGCCGACAGATCGGCCAAGTCCGGGGACAGAGTGTCAGGACCATGAGCCCAGCAGCCCTACAGGACCTCCTGTCCTGGTGTCCCCAATCCCTTTACAGCTACAAGCCCACTGCTGCCACCAGGGACACGGACACCCCCCCGCTCCTCTGGGGCGAGTGGGTGGCCGTGTTCTCGATGGCCCCTCTGTTCGCTTCCACCAGAGCCTAGATCTGCAGGACGACCGTAGCATCCACATCCACTACGGTCAGGGCCCGGGCTTCTGCTGCTCTCCTCCTGAGCTGCACCCCGCCTTGGTCCCCATGCCCCTCATTTTGGATTCTGGAGGTATGGAGGACTGGCCTTGCTGTGCCGGGGCCCATGTTGTGTGGCAAAAGCGGGTGCAGCAGGCCCGCTCAGAGCCTCAGCTCTTGGGGCCTGGGACCTCTATGGACAGGCCACCCTGCAGGTCCCAACACGGCCCTGCTGCTGACCGCAACACAGACATTTGTTTGTACTGCCAAACATTACACCACAATCAGGGTGGGTGTCTCACTTGTCTATTTATAGTCACATAATGAGGTAGTTATCCATTGTAGGCCAGAGTTTGGAGAAAATAGCTGACATAGAGGCTTAGCAGTGTACTGTAAAACTTAATTTAGACATCTAAAAAAACAATATCAGTTTAAGTTTATGTTATATTTCGATTATTTTCTCCACTTTACCTTGTTGTCAGACAGTCATGTTTTTGCGGATGAACTGAAGCTTTCTTCAAAGCCACCAGACCGAAAAACAGTAATTAACTTCACAGAACTCAGGAGTTGCTGATCTACCGCTGCCTCAATAGGTTAGCTTGTTTGTAATATTGTTTGAATTTGGTGTTTTAAAAGGTTAGTTCTGATCCACCAAAGTCACACATTAACACAAACAAACGAACCGATTGAGTCAGCTGTAGAGCAGCATCTCCCGTGTTCTGCAAAGTAAAATGACTGTTTTAGTCCATAGCACAGATAACGTCTTCAGTTCCTTTAAGCTTTAAGCTTCACTGCTCTCAATTTTTTTTAGCCAAGTTTTTAAGCCAAACTTTGCAGCGTTGTTTTGACAAAGATAGCAGTACCTATAAAGTGAGCTCAATACGGCCTCCAGAAAAAAACAAAAATGGTGAACATACTGACAGCCGATATCGATACTTGGCGGCCATGAATCGATATTACAGTCATAGAAAAAAATATTAGACATTTCCCATGGTTTTCTTGATAATAACCAAAATCATTATCAAGAAAAACATGGGAAATGTCTAAATATCAGCTCTTAAATTAAACTCTTATGAGATATTTTTGTTGTTACCATTATATTTGTCCAAACAAATGTACCTTTAGTTGTACCAGGCATTAAAATGAACAAGTAAGGAGAAAACAAGGGTGGTCTAATAAACGACTGTATATTGCCACGCAAAATATCGTAATACTATGCTGTACCGATTTCTTCCCCCACCACTAATGAGCATAGCCATTTATTTGGTAAATACAGTTTTTATTTCCAATAGTAGTGATGAAGAAAATACACACCTAAGTCCAGGAAAAAAAAGCTGGAATGATCCTTTTAGACCTGCATGACTTTTTTCGTATTATTTGTTTTTTTATAAATTCTATTTTTAAAGATGACTTAAGCTGTTTTTGTGTCCACAGGATCAGAAGAGGAGTCTGGTGTGTGAGAACTTGTTGCATCCCCATAATCACGCTGCTACACAGGAGCCAGAATGGACAAGCCTCTCATTGGCTATCGCTCTCATGTCTTCCACATAATTCCACCAGCAATGCCTTCATTCAGTTCACATGATTCCCCAGCTCCTCCCAGGATTCAAAGCTCACTATTGAAATTATTGTGATTAAATCATGCTAAAAACGCTTCATACTGTTGTGCCTGAAACCATATTAGATGATTTAAATGTTTGGGAGTTGCTGGGGAAACAACACAAAAGGGGGAAAAGTGTTTTTCTGTGTTTTTCCTCGTCAGTTATAGGAAGAATATTCATGATATCACAAGTTCCCATGCTCCTTAGTGACAAGCAACGAATGATCCTTGCTTAGGGTGTTGAGCCCTCATGAAGTGAGACTCCTTCTCTGCATTGCTCACTCTATTGCAGAATCACTTGATTTATCTTAGAGGTACTTACTTTCACTTCTTCCTTCGCTGAGTCCAGTCTCAGCTGAGAGAAGCTCTTCTCTCCAGCCTACCTCAGCTCAGATTTCTTAACATGCCTCACACAGGGGGTCTTTAAAGGTACTGCTGTAGTGTTTTGTTTTGTTTTTTCTTTCTTTTTTTTTGTCACAACCATGTAGCTCCCATAAACTCAACAAAAAGTTATCCTCTCGGCAGTCTGACCTGTCCCAATAGAGAGAAAGGTTGATGCTCAGCCCCTCAAACAACGAGCATTCACTGAGGTTGCTGAGCCTTGCATGGGCCTTGTTTTCATTATTTCAATAATGGCAGCTGTTTTCAACATGTTTGTTCGTGTTTTGGATCATTTTCTGTTTCTTTCTTTCTTTTTTTTTGTAGTCTGTAATTTTTTTTTTTACTTTTCAAACCGGTTTGACTGAATTATGTCGTCGTCATTACAAGCTATTGTCTTGTTCTTGTCATTTCTCTTGCCAGTTACATGTTTTTCGACCTCAGTGCTGTTAAAACCCCTGATCAGTGCAGAGAGAACCGGCCTCATCAACCATATCCTCTGCTCCTTTAAATCACCACAATGTTGTGTCATAACCAAATGACCATATATATATATATATATATACCCTCCTGTTGTCTTCCAGCAACTAAAGCTTGAGAAAAAATGTTTTACATTGCAGCCATAGAGAAGAGATAGTGACTATTTAATTCTATAACTGGAGTAAAGCCATGCTCGGTAGACCTTACAGTCCCAAGCATCAGCTCAGTCTGTTGCCATAGCACCAGTTTAATGAAAAGCTCGATGTGCTTTTCCCATGATTTCAAACTGTAATGGGTAGAGCCTGAGAAATGTCTCAGGAACAAAAAAAAAACACTGGAAAAATGGGAAGAATTCATCTTAGTTACAGTCATGATACAGTCATGGAAAAATTAGACCATTATTTTGTTCAATTTCTTGTTCATTTTAATGCCTGGTACAACTGAAAGTATATTTTTTTGACAAATATAATGATAATAACAAAAAATAGCCCATAAAAGTTTAATTTAAGAGCTGATATCTAGACATTTTCCATGGTTTTGTTGATAATAACCAAAGTCATTATCAAGAAAACCATGGAAAATGTCAGCTCTTAAATTAAACTCTTATGAGATATTTTTGTTGCTACCATTATATTTGTCCAAACAAATATACTTTCAGTTGTACCAGGCATTAAATGAACAAGAAAGCAAGGGTGGTCTAATAATTTTTTCCATGACTATATGTTCACTGCCAATCCCTGCTTCTGCTTTGAAGGAGGATCTACAGAAACCAGAGGGGCAAAAACTAATTATTCATTATCTAAGTCTGATCTAAGTTGTTTTGTCGTGTGTGTTTATGACTAATTAACAGGTGAAAAAAGGTTTTGCCAGAATAATCTAAAATGGGTGAAAACTAGAGCTCACAGTTTAATGCCTCCGTCAACCAGCCAGTTTACAGTTTCCATCCTGTCTGTCCAGACTCATGTGGAGCTTTGACATCAGAAAGTGCTCCATATGTGGATGTTCCTGCAAAGTAGCTACAAATTCTAAAACTGGATGTTTCAAACTCGTCTTTAATCTGGCAACAAGATTAGTGTCACCAATTCAGTATTTGACCAAATGTGAAACATGGTCTGAATCTCCCTCTGTTCCTGAGTTATAGTGTTGAATAATGGCCAGGAGAACGTCATGATGTTTAATTGACTTTGATCTTTTATCTATAAACTGTCAGTACTTGATTTTTATTTGATCCTATAAGACACTTTTGTCATAATTATTGTATGAATTCTTAATTCCAAAATCTAATCAGTTCATCCTCTGGTCCAAGTACAGGTGCATCTCAATAAACTAGAATATCATAGAAAACTTTAAATACAGTAATTCAATTCAAAAAGTGGAAATAACACATTATATAGATCCAATACACACGGAATGAAACATTCCATGTCTTAATTTCTTCTAATTATAATGATTATGGCTTACATTTAATGAAGACATAAAATTCAGTGTCTCAAAAGAAATGTAATATTACAAAAGAACAATTTTAAAAAGTATGTTTATTATGGAAATGTTGGCCTCTGAAAAGTATGTCCATCCATATGACTATATACTTGGTTGGGGCTATTTGACTTGAACTACTGGAAATTGACTTTTACATCATATTCTAATGTATTGAGATGCACCTGTAGACATTAGTGCCAAATTTGAAGAAATTCCTTGAAGGCTTTCCTGAGATATTGCATTTACGAGAATGAGACAGACATGCGGTCATAGTGTCCTTGACCTTTGACCTTTCCACCAATCAGTTTATCTTTGAGTCTAAATATATGTTTGTGCCAAATTAAATTTGAAGTCCATCCAGGCATTTCCGATATCACCGCAGGCTATCAGCCACAGGCTCCATGAAAAAATTAATCCTGACCAAAAGGAGAGAAATAAAGATGCCAAAAAGAGGGCTTTTCTTAGGAACTTAGAGGAATTTAGAAAAAACAATTTAAATCAGACTTAGACAACTGACTTAGAAAATTGATCACCAAAACAATTTTATTTCTCACTTGCCTCTCCATAAAATTCCACATTAAATCAGAAATCAAAAACAGTATTTTTAAGATTTTTATCAGTCAGATGAATCATTTAAAAATGTTTAAACATCTCTAAAAAGTAAACACATTAGAATCAAGGTTTAAATCTCTATTTCTTACTATTTCCTCTCCTCCTAGTTAGCCCCAGTGGCAGACTGACACACAGAAAATCCCTTTATAGCCCAGTAAAAAAATAAAAAAAATACTCCGAACACTTCAACACTTGTAGATAAAAGTCAAAGATGGCTTTTATAATCTGAGATCAAAAGTGTAATAATTCCATTATAACATGAACTTTCCCTTCAAGGCTCAGAAAATGTGAAAATGTTTTTCTCAGCAGTCGGACACAGACAGAGCACTTACTAAAGCCTCATGTGCCTTATTAATTCAAACTGTTAATGATCCTAAATCAGGAACCTCCCAACACACTAAGCTCTTACCTGTCGAACCAAAGAGGCCAAACCTTGAACACAGTGACCTTATAGTGCAGAATGTGTTGTGCCTTTTTTCTGCTTCAACCCTTTAATTACATCTCAGAACTAAATATGCTTTCCATGACAAGAGACAACATGCCAGAATTATTTTTTTTGACAATCATGCAAAAATGTTGCAGTCTCTTGTACTAATACCTCACTTTAAAGCTAAAGTATCAGGGTTTCCTTGTCCGATTTTTGTTCGTGCCCAAACAGTCTCCGAGACTGAGAAATGACTGAATTACAAGCAGCACTTTGGCTTGAGCAGATTTTTTATGACAGAAAAAAAAAACACCCATAGTATTCTTTTAAAACAAGCCCAAAACCATCAGCACATGAAAACTAGCATTTAGTGATGCCACAGAATATCTGATGTGATTTCATCCTGTTCAAGATCTTTCTCTTTGTGTTGTTTGTTTGTTTTGTTATGTTTTTGCAAGAATAATGAGCTGAAACTGCCTTTTTTCTATGAGTAAAAAAAAATCCCTCCAGAACTTTAAGGGATATGTCAGTATATTTTGGATACTTTGTGTACAAAAAGAGAACAAAAAAAACAGAAATGAAATAGTGTTGTATTTTATATATAATAGAACATTTCAATATAGTGACATGTCACTAATATATTTATTTACTAATATATTTATCCATTTTGTCCAGGTTTGAAAGAGTGGTTTCTGTATAGACTGAATGTTTCTATATGGAAACTGACCAGTGCCATCACAGATGTATCAACCTGTCTTCATTCCAATTATATGCAAATAAATTATTTTGAAATAAAACAGGTGTGCTGAATACATTATTCCCTACATTTACGTGACCATTTTTCACATTTTTTATAGAATTGATTAGGATTCAGCCAGTGGCGGTTCAAAACCTCACATTAAAAGCGGCAAAAAAGTATATTTTAGCTTATTTGAAAATCTAATTTATGTATATTTGGAAGATACAAATACATTGATTGAAACAATGAGACTTAGCAACAATAATATTTTTGTACGACAAAGACATTTCTCATTTTGGTGCACAATTTCTTTTTTATTTTGAAAGTACAGTACAGTGAGAATTATCTTTTTTTACATACACAAGCTTTTATTGCACAATTAAACTATTAAACAATGTACACATTTTAGGTTCCTTTTGTGTACGATGAGATATTGTTTGAACAAAAATAGGTAGGAATTGTTCTGTGTTTCATCGTTATAAATTGATCATTTTATTATTAATTTGACACAGGGGCCACAGCAGGGGCCAAGGGCTTCTCCACGGGGGCAGTGGCCCCTGAAGTCCCCTGTGTAGAACCGCCACTGATTACAGGATCTCACCAAAAGTATCTCTGAATGACCACTAGATGTCTCCCTGAACACAGCAAGCACAAAGCTTTCAGTGAAGTTAGAGATATCTCCATATCCAGATTGGATCCAAAAGCTCCACGAAATCATGATTGACGACCAACTCACCTTCAAGGTTCATGTGGCCACAATTTCCCAATTGTGTCTATTTTCCCTCGCTTGAAATCCTTGAAAATGCTTAAATTTAAATGTTGTATTTTCAAGGTTTAAAAAGTGCTTGGATTTTGGATAAAGTGCTTGTAAATGCTTGAAATTCTGACTGTATTTCTCTTGCAATCTGACTATATCCATCTATAGACTATAGATAATCACATGTTCAATGTAAAAAATAATGAGTAGCCTATCTGAAATGAAGACCGTTCCTCCTAAAAGTGTAAGACCATCGCTGTTGGTATGGTTCAGTGAAATCACCCCCTTTAGTATGTAAGTACTCATCTAAAACATGCAATTTACAACAGGTGTAAGATACTGGAAAAGCTTGAAAAAACACCTTGAAAGTCCTTGAAAAATGCTTGAATTCGACTACTGCTAAAGTGTACGAACCCTGAAGATCAGACCTGACCGAGCAATTGACACAACTGCTGGTTCAGGCCTTTGTGATGTCACGTTTAGACTACTGTAACTCTCTACTGGCAGGTCTTCCTGCTGCACCACCAAACCTCTGCAGATGATCCAGAACGTGGCGGCCCATCTGGTCTTCAACCAGCCCAGGAGCCCAGAGCACATGATACTCCGCTCCTCATCTCTCTGCACTCAAATTTAAAGCCTTGTCTCTTGCCTACAAAATAGTAACTGGCACAACTCCTACATATCTGAACTCCTTTGTTCAGGTCCACAACCCTTCACACACGCTTTTCAAATGAAAGGCATCTGGCTCCTCTGCTGCTGAAGAGCTCTATACGTCTCAAACCAGACTCTTCTCCTCTATACTGTCCTACAAAGCCGAACTGCAGTAACTACATTTTTGTTCGAAATTGAGTTTTAACTAAAAATTAAGTCCTTGATGTCTGTTTTATCTTGTGACAAAGATTTAGCTTTCAATTTTGCTTTATTTCAGAGAAATAATTATATAAAAACCACAAAATTTCACTCAAAACCAAGCAGTAATTGCACTTACCACGGTCTGCTTTGGATATACTATATACTACCGATAATTTAAACATAAAAATAACTGAAATTATCAGTTTATTTGAAAGGAAAGGACCACTCACACTGCCTAAAAGCACTTATGACCTATTGGACTTAAACTTGACCCACGGCACTTACTCTTGCGTTGTTTCTTGACTTCATCTTTGCTTGTGTTGTACTAACTCTCAGATTTACGTCGCTTCGGATAAAAGTGTCTGCTAAATGACATTGTAGAGTTGTAGAATCTTGCATCTAATAGTTAAACTTTAGAAGCACAAACAACTAAACCCATGTTTTATTTAGATCTAGGTGAGATGTAGAATGTATCCGATTCAAATCACAAAAAGCGTTTTTTTGTACATCTTCAAACATTTTTTATTTTCTAAGGATAATCTGCCATGCTGACTGAGTTTGGCTGATTCCACTGATTTGAAAAGGCTGCCAAGCTTCTGTTGAGTCTTGGTATGTAAACCAGGTGCAGCTCATTGTCAACATCCAGCATAGCCTCTGATCACTCCACAGTTACAATATGTTGAATGTGGGTGCATGCTTCTCTTATGGCTCTTCATCTTATTCATCATTAGGCAGACATCTTTTTTCTCCTGGTCCATGAAAGAACTCTGTATTTATTGATGATATATGGAGTCTTATTTTCCACTTGCTGCTCAGTGTAATCTGTAGTAGAAGATAAACAGCAGGACCAAACAGAGCTCATACAGTCAGTATTGTCACATATCAATGCAACACTATCATCTCAGTGGGTTTTTTATTTGTATATGTGCTTCTAAACCACAGGTGTGAGTGCTCCCAGGTGGTCAGTAGGTAACTCAACATCTCCACCAGGGGGAGCTCACAGCCCAACTGCTGAGCTACTTGCTGTCTTTTTCTCTTTCTCTAAGTCAAGTTTGCGTCATAGAAATCTGGCAAGATAATGTTTTATAAAACACACACATTTTAATCGACAATACAAAATGTGTGCATGTGACCATTTTTAATTAGTCTGTGATCAGTGTGTCAGTGCCCCGTCGCAGGCTGAGTGAAACTTACCTGACTGACTGAATTGTAAACTTTTGAGAGTTTGAATGCTATGTGCAACAGTGAATACCAATTGAATGAGTTGGAAAAAGAAGTGTCACCTAGTGTGTAACATGCACTACGGCTTCAATGTGGCATGGCATACTACCTGCTCTAGTTTCATGTAACCGCACTCGTTCACATTTCCTCCTGGACAACTTCTAAGGCTCACAAGTCTTTTGTTTTCTATATATATACCCCACCTCTCGCACAATGTCAGCTGGGATTGGCTCCAGCCCACTGCGACCCGAGTGCGGACAAGTTAAGGATAATGAATGTGATGCACCGTGGGCGTGTGGTTTACGCAGGCAAAGAAGCTGACGTCCATGCATAGCTGTGAGTTCCAAAGGTTTATTTAATCCATTACGAGGAAGCAAACAAAGAGAACAAAGAAACATGGCTCCTGCTGCCTAACTTCGCTGTGTTAAAAAGCCATCGGCCCTCCCAGGTGCATGACGGCCCTCTGCCTACCCTCCTACCTATATAACCTCAGCCGGTGTCAACCCAATTTCCATGAAACACAAAAATACTATGTAAACTAAATACACTAAACTAAACAATTAACTAGCAAAACAAGATATTATCAAAATAAATAGAATAATCAAACAACACTCATTGTTATTAATAAACTAAATAGACAGAGTGATTGTCTGCCCTCTGATAGTCTGGCAGGTTAAGGATAATGAATGAATGAATGAATGAATATTATACGGGTATATATATATATATATATATATTTATTATGCGGGTGGAAATCTTTTTATTTTTTTATGTGTGACATAGTTTGAATGCAGGAGTTACAGACCAAAACGCTCTCGCCTTGATAATTCCGCCACTGTGCTGGTGGACTTTTTTTTTATTTTTTTTAATATATTTTTACTGATTCACAGTTGCAGTAAACAGTACAATCGAAGAGACATATTTTCATTTTCTTATATAACCCAACACCCATTCCACTCCCCCAGAGACCCTTACATCGTTGTATTAATAGGTTAATACACCAGATCAACTTGTGTCATTTTTTGTGTATATACCAGATCTGTAAATGCCATTGTTAGGACATGTTAGGTTAATGCCGCACTACCACTTTTTTTCAAGGGAAAAACTTTTTAATCTATATTTAGGCTTGAACATCTGCATAATTATATTGTGGCGGCTGTGGCTCAGTTGGTGGTTCGATCCCTGACCGTCGCAGCCTACATGTCGAAGTATCCTTGAGCAAGACGTTTAGGGTAGTCTCTGCCACCAGTATGAATGTGAGTGTGAATGGGTGAATGAGCGATGTCTGTAGTGTAAAGCGCTTTGAGTGGTCGCAGGTCCATTTGCCATAATTATCTGTGTGACCTCCAAGAAGGTGAAGGTATATGTATATACCATGATATTTGACGCAGTCTGGTTTTCAGACTTTGTGTTATGCTAAGCTAAGATAAGCTAAGCTAACCACCTGCTGGCACTGGCTTTATATTTACATATGGTATTGTTTGACGGAAGCAAATAAAATATCAACTTTCCCCAAAAATTCAGACAATCCTTCCTTCCAAATGTTTCCCAAACACACGACAACCTGCATGAACAGTTTCTTTATTGAGTCATACAGCATACACTTTACAGATAACTTGAAGCCTATATGATAGCACTTTCACCTTGTCACTTAAAGATATTCAACGTGTTTGATATACTGTTGTTGATTGCCTCTATTTAACAGTCAAAGTGTGGTTTGGCAGCAGCAGTCGGAGGATCAGTAGAAGGCTTTGGCCTTCCCTTCGGGTGTCAGTGCGATAAGGTTGCCCCTGGCATCTTGGTCCTTCTCAATGGCCTCAAAGAGAGACTTGAAGTTTCCTGCCCCAAAGCCCTGGAGAGAGAACACACAGATGGCTAATTACCCAAAGATCTGCCGTCTTCTATGTCATTTGTTATGGCTCTGGGGATCTTCTCTCAGACTCTGTTCGGGGTGTTAAAAAACTTTGATGTTGGATCACGGCAGATAAATATTCTCACAGGGTTCAAACATCCACTCGGCTCTGACAGGGACAGGGCTCGCAAATTAATCATGTAAATATTTTCATGGATAATCAAAAGATCAAGTGTTGGCGGTTGCTCTGAGAGATTCTTTACTGTGGTTCAGATTCAGTTTCTCACTTTCATGCATTGTATCCACATCTGTAGGCTCGCTGAAACGCTGCAGAGTGACAAGATGCGCCTGTCCTGACAAGCAGAACGGGTGCTCGGTGTTATAAATGAAGTGCCACAGGGTGAAACCCAATCCAAAGATCCCCCTCGCTGTGAAGCAGGCAGCCTTTTAATCTGTATCTGTGATAGATTTACTGAGCTTTTACAAGTGGGCTTCTGTCATTCTGTTCACACTGGGTGGGAGCTGCAAACAGGTGTTCAGTCTGTCTGTCTGAAGGGAAGAAACAGGACCACAGGCCTGCAGATCCCACCACAGTAAGATTACCCTCAGATTACCAGTCACACCAGTAGTTTGTGTAACTGGTCTGTGGTACTTACAAAGTGGTTGTGACGCTGAATGACCTCCAGGAACAGGGTTGGTCTGTCCTGCACAGGTTTGGTGAAGATTTGAAGGAGGTAGCCCTTGTCATCAAAATCAACTAAGATTTTCAATTCCTTCAAAGGAAACACAGTTTATATTTTAAAATATGAGCAAGAAAGGCTGTGAATTATGTCCCGCTTGATGTAATAATATTACATCTCTTCACCTGTAAACGATCGAGATCCTCCTTCACTTTAATCTTGGCGTTTTTGAGGTTGGCCCGCAGGCTGACGTAGTACGTGTCAGGTGCTGAGAGGAATTCCATCCCTCGGGCGCGCAGGTTCACAACCTGATTTTAGACCAAAAAAAAAAAAAAAAAGCAGGATTTAAAACTCGCCTTTACAGGTAGATTTGAGGCAGCTGTGTGAAGATGAAGTTTGTGGAATAATATGACATTTTGGTATTAATGGAACACAGGAGACTCACAGCTTGGATTATGTCTGTTGTGTTGAGGGCGATGTGCTGAACACCTGCTCCCCCGTTGTAGTCCACATATTCCTGTGAAGAGGAAGAAAATATTATGCACTGCAGCAGAGCCAGGTGCAATCTGGTGAGTTTTGACAAGCAGCAACCTCCGGGGCAAAAACATGAAGCCAACGCAGTTGTGCTGAAATCTGCAGTTCCTCAAATGGCCACTTGAGGCTGGCTCCAAAAGTGAGTCCATCCCCATAGACCCCCATGTTAAAATGCCCAACTTTACAGCAGAAATAAACATGTTTACAGACTGAAATAAAAAAAAGATTTTGGTTAATTTCCCACATTACAACTATTCAAGGGGTGGCTTTTTGTAAAAAAAAAAAAAAAAATCACCTGTTTGAATTATATTAAGGCTTAAAGTTATGCATAATTAAGGACATGGCCGCTGTGAGTGACAGGTGGGTGCAATCACAGGTGTGGCGTGTTTCAGCAACTATGTTTCATTCGGCCCTCTTCAGCTCCCCTATCCTCCGACTCTTTGCCCATTTTTGGATTAGTTCGGAGTGAGGAGGAGTCAGACAATGCCTATATGGCGAGGCCAAATTTTAAATTAAAATATCAGAAAATGACAACTGGTCAAAATAATCTGATAATGCAAAAAAAAAAATGTCCTCATAAAATCAGATTTGGTTCAGGTGATCAGCTGATCAGTGTCTCATTAAGCAGAATGAGGAGCCTTGTGTTGGAATCGACACTGGAATGGACCGGCTGCCATAGAAGTAGATATGCTGATTTAAGAAACATTTGTGAGAGTGGCCTCTTAATTTTTTCCAGAGCTGTATATATGTCCATATTTTGTACCGATTTTCTGCACCAATTTATGGTAAAAATGTATTTATTTAAGAAAAACACAAAATTCAGGAGACAAGGGACTATTCAAAATGTAAAAGTATAATGGAATATAATGCAGCAAGGCTCTCAGGCATTCTGTGTTTAATATTAATCTCTGCTGAGTCAACACACATGTAGGCATTCAAAACTTGTCCCACCTATCTGTGTTCCCTGAGATTTCCAGAATAAATATATTCATAAGAATATTTCAAGAAAATACTCTACTTGTCCTGTATTAAGCTGCCTGTGGTAAACAGAATGTGTAGCAATAAACTGAAGTGATAAAGTCACACCTGGATTTGTGAAATTCTTTTCCCGACTGCAGGTTCATTGATGGGCATCTTGATGGTCTCTTCATGGTTGGTCACCACTATGGACCTCAGTGAACTGTACTGCGTGTGGATCTGCTTGTCATCTATTGACCAGAACCGATGGAACAACAAACAGTTCTGATACCTGGAATTTGGAGAACACACACAGAAAATGAGATGATAAGATAAGTGAACAAACCGTGGCCTATTTTTGGTATTGTCTGGATACACTTTACACCCTTTTTTCAAAAACACAATTGGGCTAACATATAACATGATTATAACATATAACATGATTATAATATGATTGGGCTTGTAGTGCCTAATCATGTTATAATTCCCTGAAAATGTAATCAAATTTACACTTAATCTGATCAAAAATGTAATAAATCCTGATAGGAGAATAACTTGATCAATAATGCAATAAAATATCCTGACTAATGTCGTAACAACATGTTTACCTATGATGCAACACCTTATTACATTTAGATGGAATCAACTGTTTTCTTTTCACTTCTCACTTGTGTAATGTTCACTATCTTCTGCATCTTTTTGTAATTATCAGATGGAGTCTAATCTAAGATCCACTCTGGTCTAATGAACAATCAACCTGGGTATGGGCATGATCATTTCCCTTTAATAGGGCTTTCAGTATAATGCATCATGGTTGGAAATTACAAATGTGGAATCAGTGTCAAATAATTCCAAAATCCAATTTATTTATTTATTTATTTTTTAAATAATTTTTGGGCAAATTATTATATTATTGTTATTATTACATTTTTCAGTCATGGAAAAAAATATTAGACCACCCTTGTTTTCTTCAATTTAAGACCATTTTCCATGGTTTTCTTGATAATAACTAAAATCATTATCAAGAAAACCATCAGCTCTTAATTTAAACTCTTATGAGCTATTTTGTTGTTATCATTATATTTGTCCAAACAAATGTACCTTTAGTTGTACCAGGTATTAAAAGGAACAAGAAACTCAATAAAACAATGGTCTAATCATTTTTTCCATGACTGTATAATCAGGTTTAGGGTGAAAATATGCTGGGGTTTTTTCATATTCCAGTCATGGTTCTACTGGATTCATCTTTTGAATATCTGGCCCAACATGTCACGCTGTGACAGAGTTGGAGTGACCGTGTGCAGTGTTTACTTGTCCTTTTGCCCTGTGTGTCCGCTGTGCCCAGCATGTGTACGTGCACTCTAACAGGTATCTTACCAGTCTGATATTGGCACCATTTGGTCGTCTGGCTGGTTTCCCACTATGTGATCGATGAAGTTCAAACCTGCTACTGGACTTCAGAGAAGAAAAAAAAAACACACTGCATTGGTACTTTTCCATGAGATTGCATTGCAGACATTTTTGGAAAATATTGTTTCAGAAAATCGCTCACAGTTTGGCTAACAGAGGATCTCTAAACAGGGGCTGTTTGTATCCTGGCAGGAACGGGCCTTTGTAGGGAGTGAGGTACTCAACGAGTGTGTGTGTTGTATCTCCATACTGAGGACACAAAATAATGATTCCAGTTTCATGTGTGAATTCACATGTTTTATACATAACATTATGTGCTTACATACCGTTTGAATGACAGCGTACTTGACCCTCCCATGGCTGTCCTGCTCCACCCAGGGCTCCTTGATGACTCCAGCTCCTCGCTCTTTAGCTGTCTGTCAGTGGGATAGTTTTGGGATCAGTTGGAAAATACAGAAGCTTAACAACAGTGTTTCTTTCTAATGACAGCTCTTGAAGGCCCTCCAGTGGCTGAAGACAGAATATCACCAATACAGGTGCATCTCAATAAATTAGAATATAATAGAACAGTTAATTTATGTCAGTAATTAAATACAAAAAAGTGGAAATAACACATTATACAGATCCATTACACACAGAATGAAACATTTCATGTCTTAATTTATTACATTTCTTCTAATTATAATGATTATGGCTTACATTTAATGAAGACCTAAAATTCAGTGTCTCAAAAAAATGTTAATATCACAAAAGACCAATTTTAAAAAGTATGTTTAAAATGGAAATGTTGGCCTCTGATATGACTCAATACTTGGTTGAGGCTATTTGACTTGAACTACTGGAAACGGACTTTTCCATCATATTCTAATGTATTGAGATGCAGCTGTAGTGCTCTCTGGATTAACTCTCTGACCTGACAGTCAACAGAGAGAGTTAATCCTAACCACCAGTCTGACCTTGACTGAGGTAAAGAGTTCAAATGAGCCACTAAACATCAAAGCTGCACCACCAGCATGTTTGTTCCTATTTCAACACATACTGAGTGCACCACACGTAGTATCATGTTGGGCTTAACTAAATTTGAAAAAGAAAATTTCAGACTGAATCAGAGTGAGGGATTTTAAATCTGTTAGTTCTCTTACCTCAACTACTTAGAAACTATAGTATGTATGAACAATGTACATTTACTGAAGTACTAATTTGAACTTTTATCTAAATTTTCTGCTGCTTTATATTTTTACTCCAGGCAAATAATGTATATTTCACTCCTCTACATGTACAGTCATGGAAAAAATTATTAGACCACCCTTTTTCTTCAATTTCTTGTTCATTTTAATGCCTGGTACAACTAAAGGTACATTTGTTTGGACAAATATAATGATAACAACAAAAAAGCTCATAAGAGTTTAATTTAAGAGCTGATATCTAGACATTTCCCATGGTTTTCTTGATAATAACCAAAATAATTGTCAAGAAAACCATGGAAAATGTCCAGATATCAGCTCTTAAATTAAACTCCTATGAGCTATTTTGTTGTTATTATTATATTTGTCCAACACAAATGTACCTTTAGTTGTACCAGGCATTAAAATGAACAAGAAATTGAAGAAAAAGGATGGTCTAATATTTTTTTTCCATGACTGTATATATAAAGGTCAAATAATGTAAAAAGGAATATTTTAATGTTTTCTTAAAATGATAAATCAGCTCTAGGCGCTGCATAAATACTGTGAAATTATCAGAAAGCTCAATCCACAGAGAAATGCCAACAGTCTGTATTCAAAAACTGTGCCTTCTGTCAGGATAGAGGTAGAAAGTGAGGTTACAGTCATTCCTGGACTGTTATGGCAGTGGTGAGACACCTGTCACAACCTGATCAGCACAGGGAACCTGATTGGTTCAGGACATATCCCCTGACCAATGGGCTACCCTGACCCTCACCACTGACCAATCACAGTTGACTTCTAAAACCAAGCAATAATCTTCCGGCTTGAAATTGAAGCCAATGTGGAAGTGACTTAAACCTGCATTATTTCTAATTAGTCAGGCGGCTTAGCTAAATAAAGGGGACACACTGGACAAATGCACCAAATTTTTCCACATGCTTTCTATCACCATAGGTTTCAATTTTTATGTAGGTCCGACCGCTTAGGAACTTTGAATTACATAAATACATGGTGAAAATGAACATCTATTTGATCAAATAATCATCTAGTGATATTCTCAATAGCTTTAAATGATTCTTTGACCCAGAAAATGTATATTATGACACCAAGATTGACCTTCTAAGTGGCTTTGAAGATATACTGGCTCTCATAGACTTTATATGGCTGCCACCTCCGATCTGCAATCTGGAAAAAAATTTGATGCTTTTGTCTGGTGTGTCCCCATTCTTCTTAAATCTGGTCCTAAGCCGCCTGACTAAATGGCCAGCAGTGGTTGTAAAGATGAGTTTAACTGTATAGAAGTCTATGAGAAAATGACTCTACTTCTCACTTGATTTATTACCACAGTAAACATTTTCTTAATGAGTTTACGGTCTTATTGCTAGTTTCAATTCTTCTTCAATACAGCATGATGTTTATTTTGTAAATTATGATCCTATTAGAGGAATATAGACAGACTTTGAGCCTTTTACAATGTGTTTTTACTTTATGACAATTATTGTAACATTTTGGTAGTCTAAAATGTCTTGTGTATATAATCACAGAGCTTTGGGAGTAATGTTTGTAATAATTGTACGTTTGTAATTTTTCAGACAGTTGGCCACACTGGTCACATCACACAAAAAAACATAATTTTCATGCTCCTGCAATTAATATTCAGCTCATATTCCGCCTCCATTGTTACCTTGACTAAGAAGTCACAGTCCTCCACTTGAAAAGCGATGTCTTTGGCTCCGTCTCCGTGCTTCATCAAGTGTCCTCCCATCTCTGAGGGGAGATGAAACCATGTTAAAGTGCAAACACGCTGTATATCATGTTCACAGCATATCATATTTTATATAATCTTATATTATATATATATAAAAAACTTGCCTTCATTTCCAGGATTAAGTGGAGATTGAAACTCAAATATTATCTGTAAGGAGAGAAGTAGTTGTTGTGTATCAGAATCATTGATCATTGATATAATGAGTGTTAATTCAATCAGACTGCATACCTTATCCTGCCTGATGACATGAGACACCACCTCTCTGCTGCCCGTCTCCAAACCCTTATAGGCCAAAGCCTCGAACCCCATCTTATCACAGTAGTACGAGGCTGCCTGCAAAGATATCAGCTCAGTCTTTGCTGTGAGGAGAATTTATGATGGACTATATGCTGCAAGACAGAGTTAAATGAAAGACTTCCCTTCCTGCCAGAAATATATTGATTCTGGGTTGCACAATCCATGCTGTGTGTCGTCTGGCCTGTGTGCTGAACCACAAAGTCTCTACAGGTATGTTTTCATGTTTGTTATATTAAAAGTAATTCAGATTTATTATGTTTTCTGCTTACATCGCATGTCATTTTAATTAAATGTATTGGGCCATATGAAAATGGGTAAATTATTTATATTTATCAATTCATCTGCAGCATGTCCTCTGAAAATGTTCCTGTTTAAAATACTTCATAATATCTTTTAAAAATGCACATTATATTTTCCCAAAGGTGAAGATGTTGTATTCAATATAGATTTTTTCCCCCTCAAAACCCAAAAGATATCAAGTTTTTGATTATATATGACAAAGAAAAGCACCAAAATCTTCACATTCTCCAAGTTGAAGTCAGTGGAAGTTGATTTATTTTTTTAATGTCATTTTTGCATTGAAAAATGTGATATTTTTCTCATAAAAATTTACAGGAAAATTGTCCTTTGTTTGTGATAAGAAACTTTTCCTACTTCTAAATCAAATTAAAGTCTTTAAAAAATCCTTTTGGGGGAAACCATGAAAACCTTTTTTTCTTCTTTTTTTTTTAGAGATACATGGTTCTCATAGGACACCACAAACATGATGATTTTAAAGGATATGATGCAATGCTGTAGGTTAAACTACACAACAGTATATAAAGGAGTGAAAATTAGCATAAACTTTAGCATCTACAGCAGTAAAATGAGACATACACATAGCAGAAATATTCATCCAAAAACATAATTTATATATATATATATATATATATATATATATATATATATATATATATATATATATATATATATATACATATATATATATTATACCTTAGAATTTTAGAATGCAGGACTTTAACTTTAGTGGAGTTTCTTACAGTAAAACAGTAAACAGTAAAATATTATATTCTAGTACTTCTACGTCTATATTATACTAATTATATCATAATTGTCAGTATCAATTATTCAGGACCGCATGTTTTTGAATGGTTTTGGACAATAAAAAAACCCAGAGGCTACAAGTTAATAATTTAGACTTAACCTGCAGATGTTTCTGTAAATACTGGAACACAATAATTTATATAGAAGAAAGTATAGAAAAGCATGACGAAGATGCAGAATGCTCAAAATGTCCAGATTTTCAAAGTTCATCTTGATCCATGTATGAATGAATTGGGTGGAAAAGATTTAGATGAACTGTATCGAAATCCTCAAACTGTCACAAATAACTAAAGAAGTAAACTTTGAGTCATTGTTCGATTACAGACCTGTTTTGCATTGCCGACCCAGAAGGTGATGTGATGAAACTTGAGAAACTTTCCTCTTGCATGCTATAAAGCAAAAGTACAGATTTTTATAGGCTGATAAGAAGCACCTTAATTAAGTGTTTATGCTTTAGAGCCATTAAATGATTAGCTTCAACTAAACACTTGTAATGAAATCTCATATCTCATTCAGGCCTTCTTCAAATACATCAAATAACATCCTGTCCATCTGCAGAGAATACTTTTATCTTACCTTCTCCCCTTTATCTGTGTAGCTTGTCTAAAAAGAAAAGGAAAGATATAGATCATTATAACTTCATCAAGTGCTCAGACTGACCCACAGTCAATAGATATAATTATTATCTCCTCAATTACTGCGCTCAGACAATGTTTAATGTCCCACAACTGAGAGCCTCCTCTCATCATAATTGAGTTTCTTACCATGCTGTGATTGTAGACCGGCCGCACTTCAGAGAAAAGAATGATCAAAATCTGCGCCCGGCCTGACGGGGTGCAGATAAGTACTGACAGAATAACTAACTGTGATTGGTTCGTTATGATCTACACCCACCTGTCCTCCTCCTCCTCGCTTACTGCTGCACTAAGGCAAAAAAGTACAAAGTTTTGTCATCCCTCCTGAGTCCAGTGTCTAATCAGTAGTCAGTCCTATAGTAGAGTCTCAGTCAAAGAAACATTGACCCATTAACCTCAGCATTGGGAAAATATTGAGTCCAATCACTCTGGTACATGATGTTTTTGCTTGAATATACCTTTCAGGTGAACATGCAGTAAGTTTAAGTGATGGGTGTTTATTTTAATAAAAAAAGAGTTATTATAACTTAAAACAAGAGTGTAAAATCAGGTCCAATAGCTTCCGATCTTGTTTGTGCAATAAATAAGTACAATTCCCTCACATGCATACTGCACGTTAAACAATCAGTGTCTGCTCTGTACAGTCTCCCATAAACACAAACTCTCTCATAAGGTTTTAAATTTATAAATAGCTCGCACTGATTTTTTTTACATTTATTTTTTATTTAACAGTAACTTGTTTTTTTAGTTTAAGGTTACTTGTTTTTTAGGTTTTTTTTACTGTCACTGGTTTTATTTAACTGTTATTTAAACCCCATGCATATAGTGTTAAATTTTAAAGTGTATAGTGTTAAAGTTTTTTTCTTTTGATGTGACCATATGTATAGTGTTCAAATGTTTTCTGTTCTCTTGCCATTTCTATCTGACTGTGACAAACACAATTTCCCTGCGGGATTAATAAATAAAGTATTTCTATTCTATTCTATTCTATAGAGTAAAACTAGGAGATTAATACAAAAATATTACATTGGTTGTAGTGTTGAGGTAAAGAGAGAGAGAGAGAGAGAGAGAGAGAGAGAGAGAGAGAGAGAGAGAGAGAGAGAGAGAGAGAGAGAGAGAGAGAGAATCTTGTTTTTTTGTTTCTGATTTGCACCACCAGAGGGAGCAATTTTGCCTGATTTAAACAGATATGCAATCATGAATTACATGATCAGTCATAAATCCAGAACTTTCTACCAACTGACTTTGAACAATTTCTCTTTTTTTATAATTCTTCTGAGAAATTAAATATTCAATCAAGAGCCTTTGACTCCCTTTCCATAAGAACTCAGACACTGAAATAAGGATAAATAATGGGCTGTTATCATGTTATCATAAGTTTAACTTAATTCATTAACACCCCATTCTCCTTTTTATTGTTCTCTGTTTCATCAAAGTATCTGTCATATCAAAAAACCTTATTATGATAGAAAAAATGTATTTCTCTGAATGTTTTTGACAGTATTTGAGGCTGTTAAAAATACATTAACATACAGTTAGGTGATCATGTGACACAGTGAGGCATTGTGTTGACTGGTATCAGAGAGCATACGAGGTCAGTTCCAGGCTGTTACAGAAAAAAGAAAAAGGCTGGTGAACAAAAATAGAGTGTGACCCCAGATACACTGCTGTAAACTGCACGAGCACGGCACATGTACGTTATATATACATGTGCCTCTCGCTGCCTGTGACAGGGAGCTGCACGAGAAAGACAGGCATCATAATAATAATTGTCCCTACAAAACTGCATAACTAGGCCTGCTGAGTCACTTCTAAGTGAAGTGTTTCATAATAATTCATTAATTAACGTCCAACCCTATACTTAGAACCCTAAAAAATCAGCAGATCTAGACACCTGAAAAACTGGAACATAAGAATATTAGGTATTTTTGCTTTGCAGATGTCATTTCCTCATTTTCCTATGACCTTTTAAAGGTGGTTTTGACCTCCCTTTCATACTTCTCTGTTTTACCGCTACTACTATTTCTCTTTTTTACTTTACTTTTATTCAAACATTATTTAAAAACCTATTTATTTTCCTTGACGTTCAGTCCCAGCTAGGCAAGAATCCTTGGCTTTTTACTTTTTACTCTTTTATTTCTTTTTCAATTCTAACTCTGTTTTTAAATTGAGTTTTTTTATTACTATTTTATTGTTTTAGTCTTATTTTATTGTTTTAGGTTTTTTTTATTTTTATTTATCTATTACTATATTTGTGTATGATTTTATTGTATTTTAATAACTGTACAGCACTTTGATCCAGTAAGGTTGTTTTTAAATGCTCTAAAAATAAACTTTGGCTTGACTTATTTTAGGATTTTTTTCAAAAATCATTGACTTAATTGTTAAATTAATTTTCAAAGATTTGCATTTCAGTTAAGTATTTAGTTTAATATACTATTTTTGTATTATTTCACGAATTATTGATCTATTCTACTGTTGAAAGTATGAGAAAACCCGGCCAGGTTATGACCAGTATAACGTGTGTGTGCGCACGTAAAGGACCGTGTATGTGTGTGCTCAGTTTGTGCCGCGCTGTGATTTTCTATTGGTGCGCTTCAGGAGCTGTGTGGCTCCTGATTGGCTCTGCTGTGGGTGTGTGGAATTCACTTGCTTGACCGTTGTAAGTTCTGATTGGTCGATAGGAATCCTGTAGCGCTATTGGTCCAGAATGCTCAGTTTCCTGCGTGACGATTGGCTAGCGCTGTTGTCATCACACAAGAATGCGGAAGTTGAGTAGTCTACTGAGTCACCGTTGTGTCAGCTGATTCTTTCTGAGTGAGTAACTCGGTTTATTTTTTAAAATTAAGTAACTTCTACTTAACGTATTGTATGTGACATGTTCTCAGGCTGTCAGACTAATGTTGGACGTGTGAACCTTACGCCGTGTTGTCGTTTTCTGTCGGTAAATGAGCGAATATTACACACCAGCCTCTAGTAATGTTGCTATCCGGTAGCTAGCATGATGCTAACGTTTGCAAACACTGCACATACACACACGCACACTTTCGGTTTGTCAACTAGTCGCCTCCTCGTACAGTGCCAGTCTGCGGTGAGGCTGTAGTCCACTTTCACTTTCACCTTTACCCTACGTGTCTTTAAACTTTATCTCTGTTATCATACAGTCACACCTGTTGTGTTGTCACGAGTCAAACACAGCACCTGTTATTCAGTGGAGCTGACAGTCTTACTGTTAATGTGGGGAATTTATTTTTAAATACACTGTTTCTGTCAGGGGAAAGTACCCTGGCATCCTTCACTGGACTTTTTTAATACTCAGGAGGAAATGAAACCCCAGTGCTTAATCTTCAACACTTTCACTGTCTCTGTAAATACTTGGCTTGCTTTGAGTATTTCTCCTTTTTATCAAAATCAATCAAATCAAATCAAAATTACTTTATTTATCCTTGAAGGGAAATTCAGTTAGTCTGGTAGAATCTCTGTTAGAATTAGACAGCCTGGTGGCTGGAGGAGCGTCCACTGCTGTTTTTTGGTCCATAAAGGTTTTGTGTAGCGGATGATCTGGGTATTTCAGGATGGCCTGGAACATGTTGACAGGTCATCTCTCCACCACCTCCTCCAGTGTGTCCAACCTGGCTCCAACCACAGAACCAGCTCTTTAGACCAGTCTGTCCAACCGCCTTGCATCTCTGTCTGATGCTGCCTCCCCAGCAGACTGCAGCATAAAACAACACACTACCACCACATACTGATAAAACATCTGCAGCAACTTACTACAGATGTCCAGAGCTTCCTTAAGAAAAAGCTCTTTTTGTAGAGTGTCAGTGTTTCGGGGCCAGTCCAACTTATTATCCAGGTATACACCTATAACTTGGCACCACCTTGATGTCCTCCCCACAGGTATTCACTGGCTGAAGAGGGGGCTTGAGCCTGCGGAAATCTATGATCATTTCCTTTTTACATGCCTTATCTGTTGTCCTCATTATGCATACTAGTGCAGTGCCCATAGGAAGTATGTATTCGTATAGTGTTACATTCAGTAGATTTTCAAATTATGGCCAAATGAGGCTGTGTGTGAAAGTGGGATGTACAATGAGGTGTAATACTCTTGCGTAGTGTTAATATACAATGTGTATGTTGGGTAATACATGGATGTACATTGAGATATAAAGAGAAAAGAAAAAGAAACGTAATCATTCAACATGGTTAGACATATATACAGACACAGATATAGGAGGGAATAAGTTTACATCCAGCACATACACATTGAACATTGATATTCGCTCGAAACTTTTCGAATATTATTGGAAAATCAAACCTTGTAGCACACTTTAAAACTCCGAAAGATAGGTAGGCTAAATAGACTTACAGATGAGATGAGTCAGGCGTGAGCTCCCCTAAAAGGCGTCCGATCAGAAACAGTGCAATGCTGCAACACGTCCTACGTAAATAATGATGAGTTGAAAAATGAATTCAAAAATCTTCAAAATCCAGGATGCACACCTTTGTGTCATGCATAAGCCACATACGAAATCTTAGGTCAGTCTGACTAACGGTCAGCAAGATATGCCCTAGACACACACACACACACGCACACACACACACAGACACTTCTTGCTTTTATAGATAGATAGATTGTCTTAAAGTGTAGATTATAATGTTTAGATTAATGTTGTATTTTGTCACGCCATTGATACGGGTAGTAAAAATAAGGAGCTGATTGACTGATTGGAGAAACGGGCAATGACACAATTGTGTGTTTTGGATAACTCACACCATGAACTTAATTAGATAACCTTTTACCAACCAGGTGTTTGTAATTCATTGTAAGCTTAATGAACAAAGTACACAGTAGCAGAATGTGTATTTGAAGACAGGTTTTACATTCATAAGTGCGTATAATGCCAGAAAGGTGTGGTACCTGGAATAAATAGTAACACCTCACCTTATTATATAATAGTACACACCCTAGTGTCCGCCAGCGTGTATGTGGAATGTGGAAGTTCGTTTCCTGGTAAGGGATAATTGTGTTAAATATATCACATAGAAAACACCCAGGTTGCTTCCTCCATTGTGTTATTTATTTATACAAGTATCTCCTATAAACTTGTTTCAGACTGATAAAGGAGACGTCACGGCACACGTGTTTAGTGCTTTGAATTACAATTTGTTTTCTTCCAGTTTATGAAATCCCCCAACATGTTTGCAGAAGCAGGATAACAAAGGGACAGTCACAATGTGTGTGTTGTATGTGTCTCTTATGAGTTAATCCACCAAATTGTACATTGATGGAAGAAAATACATTTTACCAAGTGGCAACCTCCAGGTCTAAAAGATGAAGCCAGTGTAGAAGTGCCTTATACATGCATTCTTGAACTGGCCAGCAAGGGCGACTCCACTGGTTGCAAAAAGTATTATGATTGTATAGGAGTCTATGAGAAACTGTAGCTACTTATCACTTGATTTATTCCCCCAGTAAAAACTTTCCCGGGGTTTCCCATTAATAACCTAGACTGTGGTGGCCATAGTCTAAGTGCAGTGCAAATGTCTCATTTCAAGCTACTGGGTGTTTATTTACACTATTCATAACACTTCAATTTGCTCTTATTCTAGAAGCTACATGTGTTTAGCGACAGGAAGAAGTTCATACGGATTCGCTTCTTGTTTACAGCGATGTTCATAAACTTGTCTATGGCACTGGTCAGGAATCAAGACGCTAAACTCTTGCTACTGAACCCACAACGCGACATATTCAACATTAATTTAATCCATAAAGATTAACTTCATATTATATTTGTCACTCAACTCACTCCCAGACTGTCTGGTTCGCTATTTCAGTGGCAGCAGACTGGAAACAAAAAAATAAGATTTCTCAGAGAGTTTTTTCTTTCTTTCTGATGCAGACAGGCAGGCACTTTTCTCTTTCACCATGCTGATATTGTTTTGAAGCAAAGAGGGATGTCGCAACTTGTTAATTAAATAATTGCAATATTGATAGTCATACATTGCATGCTGCATTCAAAACAAAACAGAACGTTTTAATCTCTCATGTGTTGTAGTGATAGCAGGCCTATTTAAACGACCCGCCAATGGTGGCTGACTTAATTTATTTTATTAGCCAATGTAGATTTTTATTTGTATTTTGTCAATGGCAAGTGCAAACACAGTATCAGGTCATTTTTAAGTAAATAGATTAGCTAAAATGTGAGACATTGTGACTTTATAAGGCAGTAATTTGTCAGGTGGCTGTTTAGTTTTTCTGATCCCAAATGTCCAAATCATCAATTAATGCAACTAAGTGACTAGATATTGTCATAGCTTTTGGTTATTGTAAAAAGTCTCGTCTTTTCCTGGTTTTTAAAGTCTGCATTACAGTACAGCTGTTCTATTATTTGCCTTTACCCACTTGGTTATTATATCCACATTATGGTTGATTATTTATCAAAAGTGTAATTGTGCAAATATTTTGTGAAAGCATCAATAGTCAAAACTTCAATATCATCTCAATATTTATATAGAGGTATTTTGTAAAAAAATATTGTGATATGTGATTTTCTCTATTTCGCCCTGCCCTACTTTAAAGGTTTGGTCTCATTGCTGCCTGTACTTGATTGTTTGTTAACTCACCTCATTACATTCTACTTGTACAGTTAAATTATCTGGCACTGTGTTTTGTTGAGTCAGTAGGTGACTCGTATTGCTTCGAGTGCGATGTTGTACCTTTTTTGAAAGCAATTATGACTGGTTGCCTTTTTGTGGTGATTTTTATATTCATGGCCGATTAGCAATGAAAGCCATCCCTTCTGATGAAATGAGTCATGAGTGAAATGTCGAATCCGTCCCCTGTAGTATGGTTTCTTTCACTTTGAGAAGCCTGGCACTTAGTGAGTGGGAGGGAGAAAGAGTAAGCAATAGAGGCAGAGCGAGCGAGGGAGGGAGGGAGGGAGGGAGGGAGGTATGTCATGCACTGGATTACAACCAGTATGTGTTTGGGAGACGGAGACTACTGCTACTTTGCAAGACGTTGAGCTTTAATTCAACCTTAAAAGTTAGTCTAAAGTTTCAACACAAAGCTTGATTCAGCACTTGGGACAGGTAAGAGAAGTCAACGTTGGGAATAGTATTTTGTGAGTTGGAAGCAGTATTTTTTTTTCTTTTTCTAGAGCTGTGTGCAAAAGGGGGGTGTGTCTGGAAAAAAAACAAGTGTAGGGAAGTGAGACGACTGCACTAAATGGCAAGAACTTTGATCTAGTTTCAAGTCCTTGTAATTAATGTTTTGTAGTTTAGTCTATTCCTAAACACAATGAAGTGAACACTATGTCCCTGTTTTGTCTAGCTGCCTGTGTGTTACTCTCTTCATATTAAACATACACTGGGCTTCCTGCCTGAGCGTGCATATGCACAGGAAGAGAAGGCACTGCAATATCAGAGTGTACTTTACGAGTGATTGAGGGAATCGAGTGTTTGCTGAGTATTTCACTTTGTCTTCATTTATTACCAGTGTTTAAACGTGTTACTTTATGTGTGCAACCCTCGATCAGATATCCAATATTACAATTCAGGCGTAACCAAGTGAACGTGTTATTAGAAGATAAGGATATCCACCTCAGTGTGCCAACTCAGCTGGAGCACCTTTTGGTGTATTGGGTGTGAAGGAGAGTTGTGGAGTTTGTCCTCATTTGCTGTCTACGTCTCCAGCAGTTATCTGTTTGGCTGCCCATAATCTGATGAGGAATGTTGAGTTTGCATTTCCTGTAAATCAGAGTCTCTCCCGGCAGGTCAGGTCAGGTCAGCTGCTCCAAAGTTTTCATTGCTGCGGCAGATTTCATGCATGTGCTTGCATGTCTGCCTGCAGCAGTATATATGTGGAGTGTTTACATTGACCAGACTTGTAGAGAGTGTACTTCTTGCCCCAGGCAGCAAGTTTGACCATAACTCCGTGTGCATCACAACACACTTGAATTGTTTGGATTTTGCAGTTTGAATAGGGTTGAACAATGAAATAGAAAAATATGTTTTGATTTTAATGCCAGCTTTCATTCTACTTGCTCTGCTTTACACCAAGGAAGGTTGGTACTGGAATCCAGCCTTTTACGCAATCACACACTCCACAACCGCCCACGAGCACGCACACACACACACACACACACACACACACACACACACACACACACACACACACACGGTGTCTGAAGGTAGTGTGTTTTTATGTTGGCAGGGACCATCGCTGGCACGGCAGAGCCCAGTAGACAGGAGGAGAGGGAGGGATCTGAAGAGGAGCGCCCAGACCGACTGTCTACAGCACTGGCTGGCAGCATGGTGAGCCAATCACACTATACATTGTTAAAATGTACTCCGTTGTGCAATCCTCATTGCCCTCTTAACTCCTCACATGCACATCCTACACAAAGCACAGGGTTTTGCAACATGTTTAACGACACAATGGGCCATTCAAACTTTTCTTACTTCTTACACTTGGCACACATGTGCTTTAGGGCTGCACAGTTAATTGTACATGTTAACTTGAACAATGTTTCCATTCTCCCATTCCCCAAGACAGTTTACATTTATTTTATTGTTTTGTCATACAGCAGTTAGCTTGTTACCAAAAAATACAGAACCAAAAAAATGTACTTAAAGGAGTAGTGTGTAGGATTTTGGGGTTCTATTGGCAGACATGGAATATAATATTCAGAATTATTTTTTTAGCAGTTTAAAATCATCTGACACTAAGAACGGTATTTTCATTATGGAGTCCAACAGGTTGCACTGCCATGTTTCTACAGTAGCCCAGAATGGACAAACCAAACAGTGGCTCTAGAGGGGGCCTGTTTCGTTTTTACATTACCTGAAGGCCACCATAGATTCTCCTACACACTTGGAAAGGGAGGGGTGAGAAAAGGGGTATACAGTTGGTTGTAATCTGCAACCTCACCACTAGATGCCATGAAATCCTACACACTTTAGTTTCTCCACCTTAAGTAGTGCTAAAAAAAAAAGGTCCATTATATCATGATAAACTGGACAAGTTTTGATTAGTTCTTTAAAAAGGGGACAAATGTTCTATTACACAGACTTTGGGTTCGATTCTTTCAGACAGTACCTCCAGCTTGCTTTTGGATTATCACCATCACATGTTTTGGGATGAGGAGCCAGTGAAAGCTTATGTTATTGTCACTACATTAGTGAATTATTCTAGCCTGGCATCGCCAGACTAATTTGCAAAATGCATGTTAGTCTGGAATAGAAAGTCTGAGTCACTTTTTTTTCATGAGAGGGAGTTATCAACAAGCACAGACAAAGACACCTCTGGATAAAACCAAAAAGAGCAACAAATTGTGTGACATAGAGCTGAGTTAAATATGTTGGTTGGTGCAGTGCTTGGCCCAATTGCAAGCGGGGAAAACATGGTGGTCTGGTTACAAACCTCTCTGTTTTCAGCTAAACAGTTACTATAATACGTTTCTGAAAAACATTAATTTGTAAAAAAAAAAAAAAAAAGGTTTGATGAGAGTTGTACTGTATGTCAGTCATTCTGTCAAACCCGCCGTGAGAGATGAACTCAGCCCAGCAGGGACACACCAGGTGGAAATCTGTCTGAATGGGAGAGTGACCATTTGCCAGAGCAAATAAAACATGAGCTTGGCAGATTGGACTGGTGTCCAGGCTACAGTTCTACTAGTTGTTCATGGTCCTTGTACAAAGGAAGTATGACATTTTTGGGATAAACAAATGTGCAAATTACAAATCACAATTTACCCACAGCAGCACTACTAAACAGAGATTTGTAGGACTGAGTGAAAGAAGACCGTCCTCAGGCAGCGTCTCTCTTCACCTCAGTAGTAGTTTACTCAGCAGGGTTACAACTTTATTACATTGTTTGTTTCATTCAGGAGCGTGCTTGGGCTTCAGTAAAAGTGTTGTGTAGCAGGTAGCAGATGTTACAAGTCTTTGATGTAGCTCACTGCCACGTGTCTTCTGTACCACTTTGTTTTGGAGCACATCCAGACCTTTTGACCTCCTTTTCACATGAATAAGCTCATTATAATATGTGGCATTTCAAAGTACTGAAGCATGAACCTCTGCTAAAATAAAATGCTTGCGCTGTAGTCCAGTGGTGAAGGTGTCCACCCAAGACAACCAAGACCTGACTCTGCTACAGTAAGTACTGATTTGGGATCTGTGTATTTTCTACTGGCTGCCCTCTAGTGGCCGTAGCGCACTCAGCTCTAATGCAAAGCTAAGACTAAACGGTTTTTGATTTATGTAACGTCGTCATTGAAGAAATTGGTGCAGGAATATGAAGAAAATAATTGTGCTGCTTCAAGCTGCTACATGCACTTTTGTTTGAAGCAGTGTTTTCTTGTGAAATGCAGAGTCTCAGATTTTTATCGATGTGAGACAAGCAGCAGTTTGTCCAATCATGCCGCAGTCGTGGGCCTTAGGGTTGGGTTGTAATTTCACTGAAGCATCATAAAAATAATGTGCAAGATGCAACATTATATATAGGTCACAACTCTACTTACATTTTAAAAGAGCCATGCAAGCAAGTGTGTGTTGACAATGACTTGACCAGTGTTAACAGTATATTTGACATTGCACAGATGAACAAGTTGTCTTAAAGCAGATGTTAAACTCATATTATGCAACTTTAGGATAGAAAATACTATAATATGCTTTTGAAAGTGATAGCACTGTTATACTTTATAACTTAGGGGAGAATCCCAGGCATATTATAGCTTGCTCTTTCTCTGCGAATGTACAGTAATTGTACTTCGGCTAGGACAGACAGCGCTTTTAAGAGAGGAGAAGCAGTGACCAGATGAGTGACAAATTCCTCTTGAACCTAATGGCTGCAGCCTTTATGGGACAGAAATAGGAAGTGTAACAGGAGGATGTGTGTCCCTGAGGTTCTGGTCAACTAGGTCCACAGAATGCCACCATGGCCGGCTGCCCAGCCCTCGGCCTTTTTATGGGACACTCAGTCGAGCTCTGGGTTTAATTGATGGTGGGGGCTGATGAACAAATAATGTGCCCACCGAGGCACGTAGAATGAGAACGCAGACCTCTGCTGGTCCTGGGCTAGTCTTGTGTTGAAGTTTAACTTCATACGATTCTGAAAAGTATTGCTTTGCGTTCGTGAGGTGCACTTTGGTTGCATTTGTCTATATTAAGAAGTGTGCTCAGCTGTAACTACACTTAACAGTGATGTCATGTGCCAAACCTACCCCAGAGTACTTTTCTACACACTGCAACAGGTGAAAAGTTCAGTCATTGGAGATCAGCAAAACAGCATAGTCAGAGGCATAGTTGGGGTGTTTTGAAGTGGGGTTATATGAGATACTCATCCTTAGTCAGTGTTTATATGTTTACATACAGTCATGGAAAAGGGTTAGGGTTCATTTTAATGCCCAACTAAAGGTCATAAGAGTTTAATTTAAGAGCTGATATCAAATGGCTAGATATAGATATAGACAGCTCTTAAATTAAACTCTTATGATATATATATATATATATATATATATGTATATATATATATATATATATATAAAATAATTTATTAGAAGATGACATTTGTAGTATTTGTGCCATTTTAAGTTGCTGTGGGACCACCACTAATGATATATTCTATCTGCTCTCAGCTGTTGTTGTTCTAAGGGTTATTTTCTCAGGTGGGATTGTGAGATGTTTGTTCCAGCAGTTTGTTCCACAGGTAATATGATCCCTTTAATCCTGTCTTGTGAAGCAGCCTTTAATTGCTTCCCAGCCTCCAGCTTTTTTTCGCTGAAACAAAACGGGAAGTATTGAGTTCATACTGTCGTCCACTCATGCTGCCGTATTGTTAGCAGGATAATGCGAGCATGGAAACAAGGACAATGGGGTTGCTTTACCCTGCCCTCAGTACCCACAATGCATTGTAATGGTACCTTGCTAGAGTTGTAGGGAACGAGCAGGAGAAGTTTCTGTGCCTGCACCATGCAAAGATGGGCGTTTCTGTGTCAATGCCACTTACCTGCTTACATAAGGATTACATCACCTGTATTTGTGCTTTTATTTTTTCAAAACACACTGACTAGACACCAGAAGCTCTCAGTGAGGGTTGTAGTTAAAGCCAGAGGGTTTATTCCAGGTTGTTGTTAATGATTCGATCGTTGCTCTCCTTGAGGGGACTTTGGCTTCTTGGCACCATTTAACTAATTTCTGACGTCTACATGTCAGCTTAGTTCTCTGTTTCTCCTTTAATTCAGTTCAAATAATGGTATACTTTGTTGCTTTCTTCAGTGATGTATATGCCTTTTATCAGAGTCTGTTGACCAGAACTACTGTATATTCAACATGTTTTATTTAATGCTTGAATGAACAAAAGTTGCACGACTGAGCACTTGTAGTCAGAAGATTGGAACGCCTACATGTTAACACTTTTAATGCATCAATCCTGCTTCAGGCTAAAAGGTCAGAGTTGACACAGCAAACTGTCACAAAACCCATTAGGACACATTATGGTATGCTGCAGTCCTTTTACCTAAAAAAAACTCTTAAAATTAGTTGGGAAACACTTGTTGTAGACTGCTGATTGCAGAATAGTTCCAGGTTATGGCTTGAGTGGTTTTGAATTGTAAAGGCATACAAAATAACTATGCAAATGCACAAATATTTTATGGAGTTTGGATAGATCCGTATAGACACCTGATGCCTCATGTATTATTCATATCCTACTATAGCTGTGTGTCAACATGTGGGTTGACACTCTGCGTTGGTAACTGGCTGTCCTCCTTTCCTAAAATAAAACCTGAGACACAAGAGGCCAAATCTGGTGCTCACAGTTGCAGCCAGTCCGGGCAGGGCTGGGCAGGGAGAGTGGGCGAATTTGATGCCCAGTGTTTAGTTTGTGGAAACACTTGTTAAGGCTGCAAGATTAAGAAATTTCTAGCATCTATACATCTTATGTTTTTTGTTCCCATATAGATGTGGATGCACTTGAAAATTATTTGAAAGTGATGCACTTTCAAAGGTTCAATGAACAAGTTGATTTACGCAAATTATATTCCATCTAAGCATGTTTTAGTTTTGAATGACATACCTATACTGCACGGCTGAGCAAAGAGTTAACGATTTAATCTCATAAAGAGAAAGCCCTCCACACGTACAATATTGATGAGGTTGCACTTGCAGAATATGGGAAGTCTTAATCATTGGACCTATGCCAAAGAAATAAACACTTCAGACTGAGTTGCAAAGCGATTTTCTGTCACACATCACAAGACAGAGAAGCTGGCATAGCTTCTTCAGTGTGCATTATTCTGCCTGTTACTCACTATGACAGCTCACACAAGCATTTGTGCACTGAAAACACTAATATAGTAGTGGGGATGTCTTTATAAAGCAGCTTTGGGCTTAACCCTTCTGCCTCACCAGGGACTACTTTTGATTTTTCGATATAGCCATGTTAATGCATATGGCATATATTTTGACAAGGGTGAGGATTTTTGTCTCTAATTTTGGAAGTTTAACATCATCTTGTATAATTAGTCTAATAAACTGTCATCTAAACACAAAATTGTGGCATTATGTAAACAAGTGGGCATTTAAAGAGTTAAACTTCTGAAAATGAATGGATATGTGGTAGTTATGATTGGGCTGATGCTGCTTAAGACATTTTTAAACAAAAGGAAATTCTCCTTGAATTCTATTTGTTTTTTTCATAACAGCAACAATATGTAAAAAACGGCCATTTAAAGGATTAAAGTTTATTAAAATCTTACTTGTGATTAGGACTGAAGTCGGTTTCAAGGTTTAATTCAGTGAAAGTGGGGGAAAAAAATACATTTTATGTCCGTTTTTTTGGCTTGGACAGAGCACCTTTTTTAAAGGGAGGCTCAATGGCTAAAAGCAATGCATAATGCTTTATTTCACTTCTTCATTTTGCTGTGGGTATCTCCCTGGTCTATGGTAAATGTAATGAGTCACAGGTTTACCATGTGACACGAAAGTGATTCTCAGTGAGGTTCTGCTTGATTTGTGGAAGTGCATTTTATAGCAGCAGAGGCCATTTACCTAATGAGATGGAAGTCATACTGCACATGGGTGCAATGTATCATGCCTCCTGCAGCATTCGGCTCTCCGTCTTAATATACTGGCATATAAATATTATATGTTTAAATGTAATTGTTACTTGGCTTTAAATTATGACGTTTGTAAATTTGGATCTATAAAATCTGCATATTTTTTGGTCAAAAGCCAAATTGAGTGTGCTATATAGAAATGAATAAAGATGTATAAATTGAATTCATTTTTACCCTGGAGAGCTGAACCCATGATTACTAAAACTGAAGCAGAATAAAACATGATATTTTTTTCTCAAACATACTGAGGTCCAAATGAATACATCTATAATGTGAACTGCCAAATAATGTTCTCATCAAAAACTGATACAATTACTAGTAGTTTGTTTTCATTTATATTTGCTGAAGACCTACAGTAGATGCTGCGCTCAGAGCAGCAGCTGACGTATGTGCAGGGAAAATCTGTTCAAGCCGTGAGGTTGAATTGCTGTAAAGTCATGCTGTTATATAATTTGTGATATGCGATTTGTATTATTTATCCATGGATTATTTTTACTGGGGGATGTTCTGTAGTTACTGAATGAGATACTATCTATATATTTTTAATCCAGCAGAAACTTCAATTGGCTTTAAATTAATTTAGTATTAATGTCATTCCTGTTGGCCTGTTTGCACTAACAGTTGGTGTATGTTTTACATCTTGCTGATGGCTGTAATTATATGAAATTAATTTATATCTTCTGCTAAATGACCCTCTGGACAGAAACTGAATAGATAGTTAGTCAGAATTATTGTAGCGATAAAAATGTGATAATTTCAATTGTACTCCTTAGTAATTATACACATTATTCTAGACCTATTGTATCTAATAGCACATTACATATGAAGCTATGTTGTAATTTAGAGCAGTTTCTAGCTGTAATGGTAGAATGTGCTACTTGCTGCTAGTAAAGACAGAGGTCAACGTTGATTTTATCTATACAGTCTTTGTCGGTCTGGAGATGGAATTTGTATCTGCATCTACCAAGCAGTGTCCAGTATCCATGCATGGGTAAATGAGTGCACCTCATCCTTCAATGTCGGCTCGCCTTCCTCTCTACAGACAGAAGTGACATTGCGCTCTTACTGGCAATGATGGAGATGTATGAATGGCAGCAGATTCCTCTGAAAATAAGTTGAAGCATGCCTTTTCTTCGAGCTAGACGTGAAATCTCGGACCTCTAAAACACTTGATTCTGGGCTCAAGTGGATAAAATATACTTGCATGGTTTCTTAACACTTAACGACAATAACTCATGACAATTACAGCACCCCAAATGCATATTCATCCCATTAAAATGAGGCTCTACCATGTCAAAAATTACATTATGGTACCTCCCCCTGTAAAATTAATCCTATTTCAATAGTGCTGCATTGTACATCCAGCCTATGCTGCGTGTACTACGTTATACATGTTACATAATGTGGGGTCATACAGCTGAAGGCGAGTGGCTGTCACGACTCTGCCAGGGAGGAGGTTGGGGTAGGAGGGGGAGGGGCTTTGTACCCCCCCTGTAGTATAATAAAGACTGTATACACCCTATACATTCAGTGACCTTCCCTGATTTTTAGCTGCAAAGATGCACCGCACTTATGTAGGGCAGTGCCAAAAAGACACTCAGAGACAGGTGAGGGAGAATCTGTTTTTGTAGAATGCTGTGTCACTGGAGATCTCCGCATACACTCCTTCTCAACACCCTCCCTACTCTGTCCTCTGCACTAGATCAATTGCTGCCAATGCAACGGTTTTGAGACGGGATACTGTCCAACCACTGGACGGGGTGGCTCTCTGCTTCCCGTCTGTGTGTATGCTCCAGGTCGTGTTTAGCATAGCCTGGGCACACAGCTACTAGCATACACTGTGTGCGCTTGGGCAGCAGCCACAGAATACTGCGCTTGATCATATGGTGCATGCACGGCAGTCGGAGCATCTTCTGGTTGCCGGGGGTACTCTCTCGGCTTTACCACCTTGTTGCTGAGGGAGAGGCATATTTATGAGGAGATGTCGGTGAAGGGTGAACAAGGAGGGAGTGGGGGAGGAGTAAGGGATGAGAGAGAGACAAGGGGAGAAATGTGAGCACGTGAATGTGAGGGAGAGAGAGGTAGATGCGCATGGAGAGGGTGGAGCTTAGCATCCGGCAGTTCCCTCTGTCTTCCTTTCTCTCCTGCTCTCTCTTCTAGCAGTTTCCCCTCATCCATTCGCTACATTTCAGATGGCACATCTGCAGTGATTTCATCACTTTTTCCTCCTTCCTCAGTTCTACCTCAGCTGATCGTGTGGACTCCTGCACTTGTTTGTATCTTTATGGACTATCCTCCCTCTTTCAGCAGTGCAACAGGGGCCGTCTTCAGACACCAGCGTGCTCTCTCTCCCCACTTTGGGAGCGGTGGGGGGGGGTGGGGTGGGATCCTAAGTGAGAGCCGGGACTAGCGTGTTGGCACACAGCACCTCTCGAGAAGGGGGGAACGTGCAAAAGGCGGTGGGGGGGAGAGGGGCGGCAGGCAGAGGGGTTTGGAGCGGACGAGGGGTGGACAGGCTCCGGCTGGGAGGAGAATGGTTATGCCGGCTCCTCGTGCTCTGGTCGTGCTGCTGCTCTATAGGCTGCGTGTCATTCAGGCACAGCCCTGCCTCTCCTCGACATGAGCTTCGCAGGAAGGGTGTCCTGCTCCATGCTCAACTGCTTTGTAAGTCCACAGGCTTTTATTTTGGTGTTCATTTTTTTGTTTGTGAGTGTTAAAGCCATCCCTTTCCTTAACTCTCCTGCTTGTGTGTGCCTGCCGGCCAATCTGTGGGGGATGGGGGGGTGGGTGTGTTGGTCGACACACGTGAGCGCTGCAGTTATTAGTGAGAAACCCACACTCGCTCCACACTCCACATACAAATAATTGAATTAACTCTGTGTCTCCTGGTGCGTGTGATGATGAAAAGCTACTTTATTACTCTCATCACTCACCTCTGTTGAATGGAGGGCCTTGAGCTGCCGGTAAGTTGATTGGCAGGGAGGAGAGAGACAACCTGTCAGGAGTAAGATGTGTAAAACGTGTGTGCTGCTCAGAGCGAACACATTGTGCAGTGGTGAAGCATGTTCACTGCAGTGGAGGACCTGCATTGAGCACTTTGTGGTATAGGGATGTACAAGGGATAAAGGACAGTGACAGATGGAGAACAGGTGCTTTTTCTTAGTGGTGAAGAGGTTGATGGTTTAGGGACAGCACTAGATGGTCTTAGCCTCATGTCCCTGGGTCTAAATTAGCTGATGATTCACAAGTTAATCTCAGACCTTTCAGAGATGCCCACAGGCCACTGTCTGGGCCGATTAATTGTTTATTTAATAGGACTATTATTAACTTTGAAAAAGTCTCTTTTTAAACAAAACACAAAATTCTTGCAGATTCGCTGTTTGCCATCCCAAATTATTGTAGCACTAAATACAATGCTGGACTTTTGTAGTTGGTAAAACATCATAGCTTTGTATCTCATTCATATGTTTAGTATTGTAGTCATTTTGACTTTGCTAAAGCTAATAAGACTAGCAATTTATAGTAATACTCACCCAAATAATATGTCATTATGTTAAAATAAAATGCTCAAACTTAAGAATTGCTTATTTATATCGCACTCAGTAAAAGCAAAGATACTGAGATACGATGAGGATGAGCAACTAAAATAGAATAAAACCTTATTGTCATTGTACGGGTGATACAGGTACAACAAAACAACGTTTGGAGCAAACCTAGATGCTTATTGTAACTGTAATTAACTGAAACAGTGACTCCACGTCAACCACTTGTTATAGCAACCAAATAAACAACTGCAGGAGTACAGCAGGGTCACAACCTCGATTTCTGCATTTCCATGAAAAAAATTATAATTTGGGTACCACAAAATATGACAGTTACAGTAGCTTGTGAAAGTGTGATATAGGGCACTGAATTTGATGAATTTTCTGTTTATCAGACCACAAATTAGATGAATTTGCTAGCCAGTGCACTCCTTGGTTCTTTGCAGAGAGAAGAATGGGTATTAGCTCCAGCGATGGACCTTCAGTTAGCAGCAGCGGCAACTTAAATTCGGCGGGGAGTCGGAACAGTCTGAGATACATCCAGGCTGCAAACTCTACCTCTAATATAAAGTGCCCTCTGTCAGTAGTAGACCAAGGAGGCGTTACCTGCTAATGGAGCTCAATGAAAAGTCAGGGGATGACCAGTCGGTAGGATTCATCCTTTGCGGATCATGTCTTTCTTTTTTTTTTTTTTTTAAATCATGGCAAGCCACCCAATAGTTGTCAAGTTATTTCTTCCTGGACCAAAGTGATGGACAGACAAACTGACCAACAAACTGACTTTTCCATCCATAGAGCCACGCTGCTAGCATGACTAAAAATGTCCAGACAATAACAGTAGGCAGTAGTACCGCAAAACAGAAAAAAGTTAATATGATACTAGCAAAACCAGAAACCAGTGTCCTGTGCTGTTGTTGTACAAGGCAGTAAACAGATCCAGTGTATCTGGACAACACTGAGGGATTCCTTGCAGTTCAGTATTGTAGCAGTGCACAATATGATGCTAACATCACAACATTTTCAACAACAATCAGTGTTAACATGAAAGGACTCTGGTCACTGTTTCTTCCAGAGAAAGCGATGGTCATAAAGTTGTCAAATGGATCCGGAAGAGCGCAGATGCTGGTTCCTCTTTTCAGTCCACTGTGACCAGACATGGTCAGGCTTTACACTATTTATGATCTCTCTTTTAATATGTCTGTGGTTCAGCTGAGTCGACAGTTCCTCTTGTGCGTCAGTATCTGTATAATTTAGTATCCACATCCTCTGTTACGATCACAGCACTGTCAGTCTTCTTCTGTGGAAGATGACTGCAGCTTTGTTCTATGTTATCCTCATCATAACCATTATTGTGATCAATTATGGAAAAAAAAACAGTTACTGTTCCCTCTATCTCCAATATATCATGTTTATCTCCCTCTGTGATATGTTGTCTGCACCAAATGGAACTATAAAAAGCCTAATTGAATTGGTTAAGATTTTTCCATGACTCAGATTCTATTATGCCGACTAGCTAAATGAATCAAGGGTGTAAGTACAGCAAAAAAGCTTTTGGGGGATGTGCTTAGCCTATATACCTTCTTGCACCCAATGTACCTGTGATGGGTCTGGTGTTGGGTTTTAGCGCTCTGCCTTGACACCAAGGCAGTAACACCACTGAGAGCAATGTGACACAGACTGTGTTATGGCACTGAAGAAGATATCATGACCACAATGTCCTGATGGAGGACAAAATTAATGACAATATTAAACAGAGCATGTTTCCTTTGAAAGAATGATATATAAACAAGGGCATAACTTGCCAAAGTCTTTCTCTCTTCACTCAGTACGTTTACATGACACACAAATGAATTATTGCCTTAATCCGACTATAACTGGACATATGAAGTGCATGTAAGCATGTTAGTCTGACTAATATTGGAGTTGAGACACCCAGATAATGCGATCAAAATCCGACTTTCACCGGCATGTATGACAAGACAACGCATGTGCGCATGCTCCACCTGCGCTGGTGTATGACCCCGGAACAAAAACATTCAAGAAAGCCGGTCGCAGTAGCTGATCAGTAGCGACGGTACAAAGTGTCGAGCCGAAGACAGGCTTCTGTTGTAGCCCTCCAACAGCACCTGGTGTTCTTGTCTGCCCCTCATAATCACCATCCGTCTTGTTGTTCTTGTTGTTCAATAATGCCGGTTTCCCGCCTTTCTCCACTTGTTTATTATGACGTGGTAGTTCAACTGGAAAGAGGGCTGTATTAACCCACTGAAACGACACATATTGCCACCTAGACGTTCCTGTCAGTTATTGGGTTTTCTCAGTTGCGTGTAAACTGGGACAAGGTCAGAAGTCCGATAAAATGCCAAAATGAAATTTTAAGCATAGCTCGATTAAACTGCATGTAAACGCACTGACTATTACCTTTGAATTATATACCAGATTAAGTAGTTTTCTCAAGGAAACATTTTCCTTGGCATCACCAGACTTATCTCGAAATGTGTAGTAGTCTGGAACCTCTCAGTTCATTTTTTATTTCCAAGGGGCATTATCAACGAGCATAGACCAAAATGCCTCTGGATGACCAAAAACCAATCAGTGCAATGAGATGTGACTTACAACCAATCAGTGCAAAGCAGTGTGTGGTGTAGCCCTAAAGAGTACACTGTGTTCTAGCAGTGCATGGTTGGTTTTCAAGCAGGAAAAACATGGCAGACTGTTCACAAACTTACAGCTAATCGGTACACTAAATGTGAAAACATGTGAGGTGAGAAACAGGATTGATTCAGATTTAATGAGTACAGCCCAGTTTGACTGCTTGATCGGACTTCTGTGAGTTGTGCTGGACGCCAGTCTTTCTATCAACCCTGTCCCATATTAGATAAATGGTTGTGTCCCATATTAGATAAATGGTTGAGTGGCCTGCCCAGCCCGGCTGAAGAGGGACCAGACTCATCTGCCAGAGCAAATAAAACATGAGCCGACAGATTCGACTGGTTTCCAGGATATATATTAACTATTACATCACCACTGTTAAATGTTATCCTGTGTTGTTTTTTTTTAAAGAACCAAAATCCTAAACACGCTTAGATAAAAAAAAGTCTGTTTATAGAGTGTTACTCAAACTTTGTATGTTTCAGATGACTTACTCATCAAAACCTGACTTCTGCCTTTTTTCGCTCTGCTCTTTGAGTAAGGCCCAAGACTAAAATGGGAGTGATCATTGAGAACATGGTGGTCTATGAAATATTAACATAGCCTGAGAGAGAACAGGGAGAAAGAAAAAGTGAGTTTGAAAAGATCACTCTTTGATCTTGACCTATTGCTTAGAGTGCACTGCTGAAAACACAAACGGTAGAAGAATATCTTTGTCTTGATTGTTTTTTCTTTCATATTTGCTGCTTCTCGTTCTGTCCTGTAATTGCAACCTCTGTTTCCATCCGCCCTCATCCTCTTCTTACTGCCGAACATCTGATTTGGGGTAAATTCAACACATTTCAGACAATGCTGTTTGATGTGTGTGCCTCGTTTAATACGTCCAAAACAACAAATAACTGGACATTTAAAAGCAGATATTAGAACGTGTTCTCCACATATTCAGGAGGTCACCTCTGCATCATGTAGTGTTTCTCTAATCTGCACAACTCTAGGACAAAACCCCAGTCAGATTAAGTAAATAATCTGAGTAAGGACAGCAAATTGTTTCCAAAAGCTTTAGAGAGAAAGGGACTCTAAAAAGAGGTTGTTGTATCCATGGCAACCAGACACTTATTCATGAAGACTGTGCCTGAGTCTTTTTTTCTACCTATTCTACCTTTGTGTTGACATTTTTCCATTCACACACACGCAGAAATTTCTGGAAGAGAGCTTTTCACACATGCTTTCCCCAGACAATTAAAACCTTATTTTAGTGCATAATAAATCACACGTTCTTACCTCCACATACACACTGTCAACTTGCTATATTAGGGCTGTCTAGTCGATTGCTAGCTGATGCTATCACTGCCATGGCAATACATGTCATCGAGACATTACATGTGTTATACACTCTGACATTAATATTTGAGAATTGCATGGAGGCGTATGTGCGCATGCCTGTCAGCTCCAGCTTTCTGATTGCTGGGTGGACAAAGGTGGGGGAGGGTGCGCAGGCTCACAGCAGTGACGAAGCAAAAACGTGTCGGGCACAGGACAAGCTGTGCTCCATCTTTGTGAGTCGGTTGGAAGTGAGAGCATTTCTCTTTTCCTTTAATCTTCTCTAAGCTGATTGTCTGGTTGTGGTCACAATGCACAGGACAAAAAAATCTGAAAATAGAAGTGTCTCACTGCATATGTTTATATGCAAATGTAATGACTGAGTTTAAAGCTCTGTTTTGATTGATTGTTTTCTACCATGCGCAAGGACTTATGATGCTGAAATATCAAGATTATCTGCAGGAGAGCTTTCAGTTGCTAGAAGTTTTCCTCAAAACAGACATGATGCCTTAATGCAGCTCAGTCTATGTTTTACTCTCCTTGACATTTTCTGGGCTCTGTCTCTCTTTTAACTTCCATCATAACCCGTCAGGTAAACAACTTGAAGGTGTCTTCATTCAAATGTTTACGAAGTATGTTTAGCACCAATGCATCAGTATAAGCCAGTGTGTGTTTATAGCCTGTGCCATGGATTTATGGAGCACAACACACCATCTACACAACTTTAAGTCAGCAGGTTTTTGCCTTTTAAAGTACACTGTGTTCTAGCAGGTCTCTCAGAGGAGTGCAATGTCAGGGCGGCTCCATAAGAGAATTGACTAAATGGTGCCAAGTATCTACCAGCTAGTGCAGCACAAGACATATAGGATCCAAGAGAGTGGATGGATTATTGATGTAGGGTGGGTGGTTGGGTGTGTGTGTGTGTAAAGATTGAATGCATGTTCCTTTAAACTGATTTCCATTGAATTTCTTAGGGGGCCGTTCTATACCGATAGCTTCTCCAGTAATTTATGAAGGCTGTCTGGCACGCTACAGTTGATTTTATACCCTTAAAAAAAAAAATCAGTCTTTGTCTGGATGACAGGCTGGTGGTACAGACTGCCCAGCAACAGTGTGTGAGATCAAGCTATAATGGCCTGGCCCTCGCAGGACGTCCCTGACTGATGGCCACTGTCATGGTCCATCCATTCTCAGGTGAAAATAAGTTAAATTGATGATGCACAGCTGTCTCATCAGTCTGATCCTGAAGGCTGACGCAGGTCAAAGGTCAAGAGATCAGCAGGGTTGCAATGCAAAGGGATTTGGAGGAGTTCTGACAAGTCTGGGTTTCGAGTGTAGTATGCTTTTCTCAGAGATGGACTGCAGATTGAGTTCTAATGCAATGCTGTTAGTGTTGTTACATTGCACAATAGCTTTGTCACATTTGAGTATGATATTATTTAAACTTAATAATATAATTATGAGAAGTGGAGTGGGGAAAATGCTTTGAGTGCAACTCTGAGTCAGAAATGATTGGAATTTCTAACAGTAACAATATTTTCCATTTGGTTAAGAATTATACATTTTTTTTTTTTAAACGCTACAAATTCATAACACAACAAAAGTAGCTAATGTAGGCTTTTATCTGGTATCACTACAAGGCTAGAAGTGGGTATAAGCATCTTTTGAATGATCTCCACTTCCAAGAAGAAATAACAAGAGGTTTTCCTAGCGGATGTGTAATCATTACAAGGAAATGTTTGGATCTTTAATACTGTGTACTGGTTATTCTCAGCCCCCATTAGCAGTTCTCCATTCTCTTCTTCTGCGTAGTTGAAACTTATCGGATGTTCTCGGATAGGCGAAATTCTTGTTAATTGCTGATTGTTGAGGTCACTCACAGATGCATCAAGCATGACTGTGTCTCTTCCAAGGAGATGGAAACAAAGCATTAGCATGAATCTTATGGCATCATTAGACGAAAGGGAGCAGACAGTGATACCAGACAGCACTTAACGTTGGAGCATCTTTTAAGTAGACATCCCAGTTTGGCACAGCCTTGACACCCACCTCCATGGCTGCCATCAGCACTGACATTTATTGCAATTTATGGAGTAGAAGTAGAAAGTAGACTGGCTTTGTGTAGTGACTTATTCCATTAATCTCTCCCACACAGACTTCCCAAACCCATAATAAGCCTTGAATACAAACTCGGCACCAGCAAAGGACCCAGGATTTGCTTATCTAACTGATGACCAACGTTGGCATTAAGTGTAGACCTTATTGATTGCCAAATAACAGTTATTTTTCCATGGTTAAAAAATAGCAACCCGTCTATTAAACATAGACTTACACATAAACAAGTGACTTTCAGCCAAAGGCGTCCAAGCGTAGAATTGAAGGCTTTAAAAAGTCACCTTTTCAGTGTCTGGAGTCACTATGAGCAGTGAATTTGTCACTAGTTAATTGGGTACCCTGCTGAAACACAGAACAGCATTGTTCATGTTCTGTTTGTGATGCTGGCCGAATGATTTTTGCTATTATTTTGTTTTAATAAGAGTGCTCTAGTAAGAGCAACTAATGTTATATTTCACAATAACACCAAAATAACTTGATTTAGTGATTTTATTCTGTAGTGCCACTGGAGCCCCCAAACAGTTAGCTCAGTAACATTAGCTGACGTTTCCCCATATTAGGCTACTAACATTATAACTCCTAGACATCATTGTCAAAAGTAACATTGCACATAATTAAAGGTAAAAAATAGAAAACCATTCACTTTAAGAAAGCTGTCAACAAAGCTGTTACATCCCAGAGGCTGATAAATTGTGCTTTGGCTCTTCTATTCCTATGATCTCTTTGCCTTTGAAATCACATGGTGACAAGTTGGTGGCATGAAGAGGAAGGGTTGTCACCGTAGGAACACCATCTAACTCCATCTGTTACTAGAAAGCCCAATGGGTGGTTTGCTTATCATATGGTTTAATTTCTGGCTTGGACCTTTTGGATGACAGATGAAATGATTGTTAAAATGGCAGGAGGTTGGCATGGTGAGGCTTTCCTGCTCTAACGTATGACACTTTGCTGTGTTTTTTGTCATGGGACACAATTATTTTATTAGCAAGAGACCAACATGAGTCAGTAGTGCATTCTGCCTCCCTCTGGCCCCTCTTCAGGACCCCATCGCTGTTTTCATTAAGGAACAGCGTCAACATACGGTCATATGGAGAAGCCAAATCCAGCAGAGTAGTAAAAGTGGTGTTTTCAGGCAGCCAGGAACCAAACTGGGTTCATCCTCAGCGGTCATTCAGTTGTTGCTGAAATAACAGAGAAGAGCGAAGTTAAAGGCATGGCTGCACGTTGATGAAGATAGTCATAAACCTGGAAAATGTTCCATGTAAAGATCACATCACACGTATGAGCTAAACCAGGGTAAGGCCTAAATATTGCACGCTCAAAATGCACTTTATGTGTATACTTTTGAGTGAGAGACAGGGCAAAACCTTAATCAGGGTTTTTCACAAATATATTTTTGGAGCAGCAAACTTTTGATTTCAGGATACCGGCCATCCATCGCTTTAGCTTTTGCTGACATTTTTTTTTTTACTATTGGGGTTTCTAAATAATGGGCCGTCAGACAGTGCATTTGTGACATTGAACATGACCCAACAGCAGAAAAACAAACAAACAGAAAGCCATACTCATCTTCTGGCAATGGCAAAGGAGTCTATCACCTACTTTGAGCAGGTTTTTCACATTTAGAAATTAACTTATGTGCTAATATTGGTGGGGAAAAAGTATAAAGTGCAAGGAGGGAGTTGACCGCCCTCTCAGTTCCTTTCTCCTTCTCATCTCTGTGGCTTCTTAAAGTGTTGTATTCTACTTTTAGCTAAGCATCCATTATATCAGGTGTGCATTTGGATGTTTTATTTATCAGAAACCTTAGAAATGTACCATCAAATTAGTTCATTCATTGGTTATTGGGTATCAAAAGTGAAAGATTGCGTAAACTCTCTAAGCAGTCAATGTAACTGCATGACTCATGAAAAACCAGTCAAGTGTGTGAAATACTTTACTAAGTCCAGTATCTTTGTTTGCACAACACTGAAACACCCAGTCACAAAGTCTACAGCTTTTGGTATTTGCTGCCCTTTTTCTCTCTATCATTTTCACACACAGTCACACCTGCACAGCCCCAATGCAAACACAATATGAATAGTTAAAATATGCATTCTTTCTTCAGCTTCCTATAATTAATAATCTGGGAAAATGCTGGTTAGGATCAATTGATGAACATTTTAAAATGGCTTGACCCAACTCAAGGTCATGTGCCCCTTTTTAGAACTCTCATAGTCAATATTTAATCTCCTACGTGATGTCTGAGAGTTAGCTGATGGGGATTGTGAAAGTTCACCTGGCATCTTACATCAAAGGCTAACCACCGTGACAAATGCTCAGTACACGAACACTGTGAATATTTAGTTTGGGTTTGATTTTTCAGATTTTTTTTTGCGATGGCCCTTCAAGCAATAGCTCTTATGGTTTGACATTAATGTTTCTAAACTGTACTGGGCCAAAAGTTTGCCTTTGTTCCTTTTTATACATATCTTTAAGCAGTGTTTCACCCTGATGTGTCGACCTAAATCAAGGGTGCTCAAAGTTTCGATGACTGAGTACCAATTTAGGGAGCCAGCATATCATTGAGGGCCACACAGGTTCAGGACACACTTAACCAAACTCTCCATCAGTGAAGGGCTTACTACACCTAGCAATTTAATCAGATGCCACGTAGCTTCCCTGTGTTACACCTTCACTACTTTTCACAAGTTTGTGAAGACTGACTACTGGGCAGATAGGTCTTGGATTAGTGTTTGGTCTCATAATGGCGTTTGACATTAAATTCTTTGAGCACCAACTTTTAGCAGATAAGGAAATTTATCTGTTCCCCAAGATCCGATGAAGTAAGAGTTAACATTTTTCCTAAAACCTCCTTTTCTCCTGCACAAAACATCCATCATACTTCCATCTTAAACTGCAGAGTGCTCCACTGAAATAAATCATTTAAGCTAACAGCACTAGCAACACTATTACCACGACATTCATAAGGTGCCACTAGTCGACACGCAACCAATACCTTTCTAAAAGTTGTCGTTACGAACATGACAGATGCTTGTTAGGGGGCCCAGTTTGACTCAGTAGCCGAGTAGTGTGTTAAATATAAGCTATTGGAAGTAAACATAATAAAATGGACTGTGGATGATTAAAACGCACTGATTTGTAAATGTTTCTGAGGGCTGCCATCAGCCTGAGAGCCACACTTTGAGCTTCTATGACCTAAATGATGACGGAAGTATTTGTCTGACCACCCCTGCTGTGTGTTTATGTCTGACAGGGTGAAGAGGGGCCTCCCAGTCTGGAGTATATCAAGGCCAAGGACCTGTTCCCCCAGAAGGAGCTGGTGAAGGAGGATGAAAGCCTTCAGGTGAGCTCAACAGTTTTCATCAACCCATAACAAACACCGCTCCAGAGCACTGTCCTGTCTGCTCTGTCATCCAGCTACATGTCTGAGGAGTAGACAACCAGGAGCTGGTGAAAAGACCAAGTGTGGCACTTCCAGATTATGACCTCATCTTCAATCCTAGCAGCTGGCGTGTCACCAGAGCGTTTCCTCTGCAACACCCTGATGAAGCTTGGGTCGCCACTGTGTAGAGTGTGATTGCCAAGATAGAACTGCAAGAGTCACCACTCAGCAGGCTGGAGGCCAGACACTAAGGAGAGATGATGACATGGGCCTAGAAGAGCGTTTTTATTGCTGATCCTTTATCAGTGTTCAACACAGTAAACCGGTAATTAGAAAACTTGGTGGGTAACAAAATATTTGCATGTGAATGCTGCCCACGTTCTCTGCAGATAAAAATAATCATATTAAAAGAAACAATTTATTTAGAAAGAGGTTCTGAATTAGTCAACCATAATGACATAAGAGTTATATTTTACAAGAACAGGAAGAGCGTTTTGGAAACAGGAAGCTGGAAATGTTTTGTGTGTACATAAGGGCTGAAGACGGTGTATTTGCACCTTCCTGTAGTAGTAGAGGCTGTTACACATGTGGCTATTCAAAGTCTTCACAGGTCCAAAAAGATTTCATGACTCATTGCTATTAACAACTTGACGTTATTTTACAACATGTCATAACCAAACTGTATTGCCTTTCCCCTGTGCCTTGCAGTGACGCATATAGTCCATGCTCCTTGCCAAGAAAGTTGATAAAATACAGGTTTTTTGTTTTCTTTATACAGCATGGCTAATCCAGGTGCTATTTCATCATAAAAGTCCACTTGCTCTCATGTGACAGATGGCAAACGGGACTCCTTTAGAGTTATTGTTGCATCTAGTATGGCACTACACACAAACAGCACTTTCAACATGATGAGTGCTGTCTAAACACGGCCTGGTCTTCTGTGATCCACAAGGAAGTTATACATGGTTTTAAACAGACTTTAATAGAACAAGACTCTAACCCATTTGACCATATAAACCGCGGATCCGAACCCCTACAAGTCCCGGCATGACAGACGGAACAATAGCAAGTTTTATTTTGAAATGTTTTATGTTCTAGGATTTTATTTCTTGGGATCTGTCTCTTTTATACGACTAGATCTTCCAATATTCTCCACAAAAAAAGTCACTGCGGACAATAAAGAACAGGGCAGCTAAAAAGCATTTAAGTCACTGTAGTGAGAGAGATTTGTAAGACTATTCTACAATGAAGATGCCAGTAGCAAAATTGTGACGGACAACTTGCGCTTTGCCCTCCGTGGCGCTGAGTTTTTGCTCTCTGGCTGACTGTCTGTGGTTAATGGAGCTGAGCATCATGTGTCTGGAGAACTGGACAAAGGGTAGGTGGAGGGATATGCCCAGCCTGGGGTCACTATCTGTTGTACAGCTTTTCTGTTTTTTAACATTTTCACTTGAGTAGCAATGATCTGCAGAGTATTATTGTTGTTGTTGTTATTGGGCTGTGTGTCAAAGGTCCTGTTTTATTTCTGGCTAAGCAAAGTGATATAATAGTAACAGTGTTCTGAGGAACCAGAAGGCACAGCTGTTTTACACTAAATACTTTTTCTTTTAGTCACCTTGCAACATTTTATGTTCCTGCACTCTTTACTTTGCTTCCCCTCCCCCTGCATTCACACATGCAGTTCCTCATTTCATTCTCAGCCTTTTTTCCTCTTTTTTTCTTTTTCTTTGTGTGCAGGTGATCCCATGATAATTTCTCTGACAGCTGATGTCTCTTACTCTCCCGCAGGCATATCATAGGCATTCCCCACCCCACCATATTTACGCTGTGTACGTGCAGGCCGGGTGCATGCTTGCAGTTGTTTGTGCAGCACATGTGCATGTCCTCACAGGCAGGCTGCTTGAACCGGAAGTCACGACTCACAAGTCAGAGAGTGTTATTCACGGGTCTCTCTGCTCTCTCTCTCTTTCTCTCTTTATCACTCACTCTCTCTTTCTCTCTCAAATATTTCTGCTGCTGAAGGCTTTGTAGAGGAAACGTGACAGAGTATCTTCAGCTGCTCTTGCTGGCTGCTGGTGACTCATGCACCTACTTTTGGAGCACAGCTTGTTTAATGCAGCTCCCGGTCTGTACAGCATGTTAACTATGGCACTGTCAGCAGGACATGTTAGTTCTCTTCCACAGCAGAGTAGCACACAGGCTCTGTAGCTGCACACTCTCATTTCAGCCATTTCTGCTGCTGTTGAGGCAGTATTTAATGCAAATTGACTAGCTGACCCAGGAAAAATGCAAAAATGCTTTAAATTAGGCTTCTCTTTTTCTCTCCTTTTTTTAATATAGTAAACTAGGTTTTTCTGTCACAGTCAACAACTTCAGCGTTCTCCTTTTAGTGGGTGCCAGCTGTGTTTGTGCATCTGTCACTTTAAAGTTGGTTGACTTACATTTCTAAATGCATGCGAAATGTTACCGTTGGGTTTTAGATATTCTGCTTTTTAGAAGTCCCAGTGCAGAGTGCCAGGGGGCCTGCTGCCTATATTTGGCTCAGTTGGTGTCTGAGTGCAGAGTACTACGTGCTCCATTTCCCAGGTTAAGCTGTACTCTTTCCCTCATCATGCTTTCTGTCCCGGCTCACGCATACATTTGCAGTCAGAGATGAGCAACAGCCGGTGCAGTGATAAATGTCAGGGGTTTGGTTGTTTCTCTTTTGACATAAGCTCTCTGGACCAACAGTAATCAGCAGCATTTGATCCTTTGCCAATTGACAGTATTCACAATTCAATTAAAAAGACAAGAATAGTTTTGTCTTATTTGTGTTTATGGGTCAGTCACGTCCAGCTTGTGTGCTGTGTGCACTAACTAAGGCTGTGCTTTTAACTGTGTTGGCTAATGTTATTTCAAGTAAGCCTGATTTTCTGACATCTTACCATAATCCCCCATCTGCCCTGCTACATGTCCTCTTTTAACATGCACCAGTGGGTCCTCCTCTGCGTGACTCAGCAGTGCATGCTAATGCAAAATGAGGTAATGTTGTCTCTAAGCAACGCTGTTGTCCTCACTACAAGCTAAACTAAACAGAGGGACCTAAGTCGCAATTCGTGGTCCCCGATGACTACTATTATGTTTAAGCAGCCAAGTTCAGTGTGTGCAGGTGATCACACAGCAGTGATGACTAAGAGAAACTCAAGTGTGACGAGGTTATGTAAATGAGGAGTGAATGGGCGTTACACAGTCCTCAATTTGTCAGATGAGAGAGAATGATGTCCGAGCAGTAATAGATCTCCCAAAACACTTCACTGCCTCACATCAGCCAGAAGGAGTGTTTTATGCAAGGCCATAGAGAATGATTTATTCTCTGTACATAATGTAGTCGTACTCACAGTATGTCATTACTATCATTAGAAGTCTCACCAATCGAAACAATAATAAAAACCAACTTTGATGTCGTGAAGAAGAGTGGGGTCAGTGGAGTCCTGAGAAGGCAGAAGTAATGTTTATGCATTAAAGTTGTAAAGTTGTATCCACGGAAATGTGCAGTTAACGTAACATTAACTTGACTACCCGTACAGCTACTGTAGCTAACGTTATGCTGAGCACTTTTATGTGTCATCAAAACGATCATATTAAAAATAACATTATTATCATGTTGAACATTTTTATAATTTTAAAACATTACCATTATGCATTTTCTTGGTGGCTGGCATGAGCCACTTCATGTATTATCACATCGTAATAAGCTGGCTCGATAAAGAAATATATATCAACGAATCTTGTCTCTACTGGATTACTTTGTTGCAAAATGATATCATTAATGAAAAGTAATGCTGTGCGGCAGATAAAATGCTGCTTCTGAGTATCAGTGACATTGTATGATTTACAGTTACTCTCTGACATATCATCTGATGTTTGCCGTGTTTCAAAGGACATTAGATTTTATTACGCTAGTGAAAGATGTCAAGATGAAATGATCCATTACCTTGAATAACATTACTGATCTCTGTGGGTTTAAACATTGTTTGGATAAAACACAACTCAACAAAATATATGACACAGGGATCATAGTTTTTAGACATTTTAATCCGGCCTCCTGATCAACGGCAGTCATAAAAGTAAAAAATAAATAAATTGTTCACTGATAGCTGAGAAGCAGCTCCAGTAAACAGTACAGTAACATTTAGTGGTTAGTGTGAAATTGACCACTCTGAAAGTGGTCGGACACTTCCATCTTTATATGAATTGAGATTTTATAAGTTGGCAACTGTAACTGTGCGTTTCTTCCCTCCACTCAGCTTTTACAGCTAATGCCCTGCCTCAGAGTGAAATGAAGAATGTTTTCTATTTACCTCTGTTGGGAACCAATTATCTTAATGTTTGGGTTCCGCTGCAGCCAAAGCCCGGCCTTGGCTTGTGCTGTAATAAAATGGGTACAAGTAAGAATGTTAATGGACAGTTTGGGATCCCTCCCTGCACCGTGGACGCTGGTGCAGACAGTCTCAACCCTGCCTCTTGTCTGCCTGCTCATTCAGGCTCACCAACGAGCCCAAAGCCCTCTCTGCTCACAAAGGTCCTTCTGTAAAGCTACTATGTGCTAATTGGACAGCTACACATGCACACTGTTGTGCCCATGTCCCACTCTTTGTCATATCTGTAATCTCACCCTGTCCACAATCATTACCAGTTTGGGTTCTCGCAGGCAGGATGGTGCAAGCTTGAACTTTGTTATGCTTAGTGCTGACCATAAAATGTCAGTACCATAGCCAATATGATTCTTCAGTTTCACTAACGATATCAGAATGATCAATTCAAGCAGAATATTTATTTTCAGAGTTTTCTACAAACCTTTTTTTCTGTTCTGATCATTGTTTGTGTCTTTATGCAAATAACCTCCAAGATATTTTCCTGATTAAAATTTAAATCATTGATTCTGATTACAAATCAGGAGGTATCTAATCAAAGAACTAAGACTCTGACCAAGTATTTCAAGGCTAATTTGTTATTAGTTATATTGGGGGTTATAATGTGAAACTGCTGTGTCATCATTTTCAGTATGACGCTCACTGAATCCTTTTATCAGCAAACAAACAGACGAAAGTCTGCCCTTAGTCCAGTGTATGACATAGGGTATGACATAGTTTTTCAGGCTACCATTGTCTTTGAAATCTGTGTAGTTTGAACAAAAAAACAGCGGTTGGCTGTTTAAAAATCATGTTTTAACTCTTTAGTATCGGCTCACTTGTAACCCCAACCGAGGTTGTACTGAAATAAAGTCCTATCCACAACTTTTGCTCACGGAAAACCAAAAAAAGAGCAAGTTGAGTCGTACCATGCAGTGGAAAAATGGCATTAGTCTAGAGTTTTATATGGAGACCTGTAATAATTGGAAACAGCTCGGAGAACACGGAGTGTACGGCTTGACAAAAAAAAGATGTGGGTGTTATGATTATACTGTAGACATAGTAAACACAATAAACAGGTGCTGGTGTCATTTTTTTTATGCTTAAACTTCAACAATCTGGTTGTTTTGTGTCTCTACAGGTGCCATTCGCAGTTCTTCAGGGGGAAGGGGTGGAATATCTTGGCTGTGCTGATGAAGCCGTCATTGCCATTTCTAACTACAGGCTCCACATCAAGTTCAAGGACTCTGTCATCAACGTGAGTGCACATCACTGACAATAAAGACAAAGAAGTAGCTTTTCACTACAGTCCAAATGGCCTGAGTGATTTCTGCTGCAGCCATGGCGCTACAGAGACCAGCAGCGAGGAGGCTATAATGTGTAGTTTGGGCACACATAAGCTTTTCCCCTTTCCCCCGTATACACTTTATAAACACATAATTGTGCTAACCACACAAATAAACCTACAAGTAATTTGCATGAGGTATCCATAAAGCGGTTTTAGTCATATCCCAGTTGGCACGAGATTGTGTACCAGGATTGCGCCACAGGAGTGGCGGGCCCTCTGATCTACAGGCAGGAGAGGTTTAATGCGACATCTAGGCTCCAAAGGCCGGCCCCCACTGGCACTGATGTCCGCCGGCTCGCTCCTGCTGACGTCAGACCTTACTCAAACACAAACGGGCCAATTGTTTGCATTCACTGGCAGTGAAATTCCTCCTCCTTCCCAAATTCCAGTCATCTTTTCCAGAAGGATTCAGAAAAGATGGCAGGGAATTAAAAAGGAGGAGAAGGTGAGGGGAAGGATGTTCAGGGCGCCTTTCTACTTTAGCAGTGTTCAAACGTGGCCAGCTAGTCCTGATCGAGCTGCTTTCCAGAGTCCTGCCTTGACCCCAGCAGCTCTGATGAACTCTGTATGAATGCCAACAAGCCACGACCTCTCCCCCACCCCCCCTCACGACTCACCCCCCTACTTCTGAGCTGTTTTCTTGCCCTTTGCTCCTGTCCATGTTTGTCTTTCTCTCCATGATTTCCATTTGGCTAGGCCATGTGCTGCAAGTAGCCGTTACCTTTCATCTTTCGACCTCTTTTGATGTTTTCTTTCCTTTTTAACTCTTCCTTTGTCTCCTGAATGTTTTTGGTTTAATAGTTTTTCCATTTCCTCCTGTCTTGTGTCTCCCCTCCCTCCCTCCCTCTCTGTGTGTGTGCTCCATGGTGTCACTCTGTTTTAGACCTACCCAGGTGTGGACAGTGAGATATCTGTGAGTACCATATGATAAAACACCACCCTCTGCCACCGTCTAGACAGCTTAAGTCATCCAGCTCCTCTTCATCGCAAACGATTACAGTGCACTGAGAACAAATTGTAACTTACATCAAACTTAGTGGTAACACTAGATTCATTGTAATTGCCTGTGAAAGGAGAAGAAGAATTGTGGTGCAATGTGTTTGCTGACCTTGAGAATTCTTAAAAAAAGGCACTTTTTTTTGTGCAAAAAGACATAAAACAGTATTTTCTCATTCATGCACGGTGTGCAAAGTGCTGCTGCATAAAGCTTTAACCAAAAAGTTGCGTGGGTGATTCTGTAAACCTTAGCTACCACTTTGTTAACACCTCAGTCCACAATGATAAGTTAAAAGGATAGAAAGCAGAATACTGTGGACAACAAGTTCATCGTTGTTGTATAAATGCAGATGCTTACTTCTCCACTAAGCTAAAAGCTGGCCTGTGTGTATGGAGCCTGGATTGAGTCTGTACTAGACCAGAGGGTGGTAACCTCTTTGCAGATGTGCTGCCTGCTCTGACAACAAGCTATCAGGCTGATCACACGTGCGCTCTGTCTCCCCCTACAGGTGCCTCTGAGGCTGATAGAGAGCGTGGAGAGCAGGGAAATGTTCCAGCTGCACATTATCTGCAAAGACTCCAAAGTTGTCAGGTAAGTAGAGCAGCTCTCTCGCACACTAAACACGTCGCATTAACCCTGCAGGCAGATTGATGGTGTTATGAACAAGAGTAAATGCAGCCCAGTGGTTGCATTGGTATTAATAATACAATAGTTCAATTCTGTCTGGCTGTGAGGAGACAATTTGAACACACTACACACCACCAAGCTTAACCACTGATCAATATTCCCAGGTGTAAAAGTGTAAGTTACAGGCCTTATTAGTAGTAATGGTGTGATGCTCATATAATTCTGGTGCTATTCTAGCTCCTCCACCCTTATTCGCTAATGAATATAATTATATGAATGTGAATATAATTAGTGATTATGGAGGTCATGTCTTGTTCCCTCACATTTAAAAAGGGTTTCCCTGCTAATATAAATTACAGTATTCTGATGCTCAGGTGTTACCAGAACAATAGGGTTAGCATTAAATTGAAAATGTAATAATCCACCTATTTTTGTATTCTATATATGTATTCTATATATATACATTTTTTATTTGCGCTGGGAAGTTGTGAGGGGCATTTTTCCACTGTTATTGCCAACATTTCCATAGTAAACATACTTTTTAAAATTGGTCTTTTGTAATACCGGTACTCAAATTTTTTGAGACACTGAATTTTAAGTCTTCATTAAATGTAAGCCATAATCATTATAATAAGAAGAAATTAAATAAATAAAGACATGAAATGTTTCATTCTGTGTGTAATGGATCTATATAATGTGTTATTTCCACTTTTTAAATTGAATTGCTGACATTAATAAACGTTTCGAAACGAAAATAATAATCTCAGCTGTTGCTGTGAAGTTTTTTTTGTCCAAATCACATCAACATTTATTATTCAGATAAACAATCACACACAGTACAGCATGTCAGGAAAATATTTTATGTCTAGCTCCAGTAGCAAATATCAAGTAGAAAAAATAGAATAATAGAAATAGAAAATAGAATAAAATAAAGGACAATATTTTACAAAAGGAACAATGTCACTGTACATTGTCATTCTGTTGATACTGTTTTTCTAATCTGTTGTACTGAAGACTGAATAAAATAAGGATGATGCAGATGGAAATCATTTTTATCATTTGGACGTAGTTTAAAGGTGATTAAAGTATGTCGTTTACTGTGTGGAGCTGTTGTGTTTGGTGATATAATTTCATTTTTGGCTACATTTACCAAGATTAGACAGATGGGAAATAAAAAACGGGCACTAATCATGCTGAAACTTGCTTAAGAAACTGTTTAAAGTAATAAAAAAAAGACCAAGGCCTGGTTTTTATTTCACAGCAGACTGAAATTCTCATGTGTTCATGGACATCTGTAAAGTTCAAACCCAGTGGAGCTTTGAGATTCTCAGCAGCAGATGTGCCTGCAGCGTCTTGGTTCCTCATCATTAAGCAGCCACATTATTACTCCTGTTTCAGGCAACAAAATCGCTGCACATCTGAAGAAATTAGTCTAATTTGTTTTTTTGTCCCAGTCCGCAATGGATGAAGTTGTAACGAGATATTTTGTTCTTGGATCTCCCTCATCTTTCTAAACTGCTCCACAGATGCCACTTTGCAACATTCAAGCAATGCCAGGAGTGGGTCAAGCGTCTGAACCGGGCCATAGCTCACCCGGCCCGGCTGGAGGACCTGTTCGCCCTGGCCTATCACGCCTGGTGTCTGGGAGGCAGCGCTGATGATGAGGACCAGCACGTCCATCTCTGTCGCCCAGGTCAGCACACACACAACAACACATTGAAGCATTCGGCCTGTGGGATTTCTCATTTTGTGAAAGTGTGTCTGTTGAAGCCATTTATATCTTGTTGTCTAATTTCTTTAGTTTTATTTATTCCATCGGTTCCCAAACTTTTTTAGCCGCGCACCTCTTCTATGTCCCAACAGGGTTGACACTACCCCAATCCCTTCAAAAAAACCCACAATGCAATAAGCTTTTTACAGCCATATTAAAGGCGGCATGTTTAATCATGCTCAAATGACCAGAACACACATATAATAAAATAATCACCATCACAACAATGAGCTCTCGCATTTGAATTAACCTGTAACACAGTTTCAATATAATGCAACAAAGTTATGTGCAAACTTCCACTTTAAAGAGCAAAGAGGATGATGACAGGCTCAGGATCAGAGGCAGAAAGCAGATAAGTTGGGGAAAATGTTATAATATTTTGAGCAGCGTTGAACAAAAATTGCAGCAAGTTTAAATGAGCGTGGAGCTAAACAACCCCGTCATTATAACACAGGTTGGAAAAATGGAAGAAGTTAACTTCTTCTACGCTTCATTTTAAGATGAAGTGCATTTTGAATAGCCTGCATTAATTCATTTATTAATATTACAGTTTGGGATTTTACAAAGGAAATGTTTATTTAAATGTCTTTATTGTGTGGTGGGGGGAGGGTGTAATTATGTAATTATCAGACAGCCATTACGTTTTTCATCTCGCGCATCCCCTAGCGGCAGCCCGTGCACCCCTGGGGGTCCGCACACCACACTTTGGGAATCCCTGATTTAGTTTATAAATTGTAATCATTGTTTGATTATTGTAGATGTTTCTTTATTTTGATAATATTTTGTTTTTGCTAGTTATTTGTTTAGTTTAATCATCATTATTGTTTAGCGTATTTAGTTTACATAGTATTTTTGTGTTTTATGGAAATTGGGTTGACACTGTGGGCGCCTGCACTGCAAATTATTTGTTTCTTACCGAGATAAAAAAAAATTTAGATTTAGAAGTGTTAGATAATTATCTTGTTTTAAGAGTTAATTTCTTATTTTAAGCGTTCAAAATGTTCAATATCTAGATTTAACAATCTCAATTTAAGAAATCTTGTCAAGTGAAATTATCTGTCCATGCAGCAAGATAATTTCCCTCAGATTTAGTGTTTTTATCTTGTTTTTAGACAGCGCTTTTTTGCAGTGTGATGGTATTTAGGTAGGTGGGTAGGCAGAGGGTCGTCATGCACCTGGGTGGGCCGATGGTTTTTTAACACCGCAAAGATTGTTTGCTTGCTCGTAATGGATTAAATAAACCTTTGAAACTCATCTATGCATGGACTTCAGCTTCTTTGCCTGCGTACACCACACGCCCACGGTGCATCAGGGGCATTTTGATTAAGTTTGTTTTAAGTTTATTTTTGTTATTTTTCAGACAAAATTGCCACTACAGTGTCTATTCCTAACATAACCTCCTCCCTCCATGCTGTCTGTGTGTGCAGGTGATCATGTGCGTCAGAGAATGGAAATGGAAGTCAGGAGGATGGGCTTCGACACACAGAACGTCTGGAGAGTGTCGGACATAAACTGCAACTTCAAGTATGTCACAGATACTTTACCATAAATAGCATGGCACCTCTGTCGCAGCAGATAGCTGTACAGTACTGTAACTGGGAAGATGATCGCTTAAAGAGTGACAGTCAGTGTTTCAAAGAGCTTCTTGAGAGCTGAAATCACGCAGGAATTTACCAAATAAACAGATTGTGTGACAAACAAATCTCTGCGCTGTTTGTCAAAACTCTGTAAGGAAAAGAAAGTTTTCATTTATCTTGAATTTCACTAACTTGACATTTTAGATGGTTTGAATGGATGTGAAATTTCCTCTCACGTTCACCATAAGGTCGCCTTTGACATGAAGTCAGTTGCTTAGTATATACACGTACTGCCAAACAACATGGGGGCTAGTTTGACCTTCTTTTTTCCAAGTGAAGGCTGGCTTGACTGCAGTGTGCTGCACTGGGTGGTATTTTAAGTGACGAAACAATTCATGGTGAACCTACCTCTACCAGCGATCATTTTTTGGCATACAGGTGCATTAATAAATTAGAATATGATGGAAAAGTCCATTTCCAGTAGTTCAAGTCAAATAGCTCCAACCAAGTATTGAGTCAAATAGATGAACATACTGTTCAGAGGCCAACATTTCCATATTAAACTTACTTTTTAAATTTGGTCTTTTGTAATATTAAAATTTTTTGAGACACTGAATTTTAGGTCTTCATTAAATGTAAGCCATAATCATTATAATTAGAAGACTTTAAATAAATTAGACATGAAATGTCCATTCTGTGTGTAATGGATCTATATAATGTGTCATTGCCACTTTTTGAATTGAATTACTGACATAAATAAACTTTTCTATGATATTCTAATTTATTGAGATGCACCTGTATTTCACATCTGCCCTCCTGAAACTGAACCACCTTTAGCTGTTGTTGTTTTTTGGAATTAATTCTTCTGTGCTTGGCGCTGCTTGGGGATCTTTGTCCATTTTGAATTGACCTGAACTCCAGGCAGTGATTGATGATAAACCGCTGGGCTCAGTTGATCAGTTTGGGTTGTCTGCATCCGTGTGTGTGAGTCTGAGACGGAAAGAGAGCAAAAGGGAGGCTGAGTCCTCCTGCATGTAAACAGCCTGCATTAAATGCATAAATAAATTACTTAAATGTGCAAGGGATATCTCACTATTCCAATATGGACATCTGTCATATCAAACCTTAAATCACATTTGCATATATCAGATATATTTGGTACATGGCCCAGACTTACAGGAGGGGAGTGTTCATTACTCAAAACATCAATTTTCAGTGGACTGCTCCTTTAAATGATTCAACAACACAGGTCAATGTGTATACGTGCTTGCCCTTGTCTGACCTCTCAGGCCAGCAGCACTCGCACCAAGTCCAGTCTTGAACACACACAAATAACACTGTAGCACTCACTCAGGCAGAAATAATTTCAGTGTACTATGTGTGTATGTGTACCTGTGTATCAGACTCTTCGGTCTCCTCTGCTGTCTGGACAAATAAACACTATAAAAAAAAGGTCAGTCTGCTCTGAGGGCCCAAGAGAGCACATCCTGCTGAGGGAGAAAGACACACAGGACAACTAGCTAATTAAACAAGCCGCAGCCTGCTGAGGCCCATGACTCAGCACAGTATTTCACTTTCCCTCTCTCTCTCTCACACACACATACACACACACACACACACACCCACACACACTGTCTGTCTCTCCTTCCCTCCTTAGACAGCCAGCAGATGAATAGACATTGAAAGTATCATGGGAGAGGAGGAGGAGACCAGAGACAGATGGAGACAGGCAGTAGCACTTTTTCTCTTTCAGAGCAGAGAGTTCTTGATGAAGTAGTGACCCTGAAAACCAGAACATTTGTGTGTTTCTTCTTTGCTGCAGCTCAAAGCTCTATTTTGTCTTGGTTTGGGTTTTTCTTCTCACTGAAAGACTCTTGTTGCTTAAATCAGTTCGAATCTACTGGCTGTATAATGCTTGGAGTAGTATAAAACTACATTTAATCTTCATCTTAAAATAATAGGTCTTGTCCTTCTGGTCCACAGGCTGTGCTCCAGCTACCCTCAGAAGCTTCTGGTCCCTATATGGATCACTGACAAAGAGCTGGAGAGTGTGGCGTCCTTCAGATCCTGGAAGAGGATCCCTGTGGTGGTCTACAGGTCGGTGTACTGACAGTCTTTTATGTACTATCACATGTTTTCACCAATATTTACAACACCAGTGAACTCAAGGTGGGAGCAGGGGGGAGGGGTCTCCCTTGGTGCCCCCTCTTTCATCTAAATGCCACAAACGTTACTTCTTGGATGGCTCTATGATAGATAAGACCCCCCTCAGGAGAAAACATGATAAGGGCCCTTTAGGGTGCTCTTGTAGTAGGGCTGGGTGATATGGACCAAAAGTCACATCCCGACATATTTAGGCTGAATATCGATATACGATATCCTGATATTTTTATCGCAAAGTGAGAACAAATGTTCAGTCAAAGCCAAATATGACATGTGACAAGTAGTTTTATTGAAACTGTTTATTTAAGTGAACATAAACACTGTATAACAGGAGTACATTTTTTAAAAATCAAAGTGGACATTAAAATAAAAAAATATCTTAAATAGAAATAGCCTATGAAATAAAATAGGCCAATCTTTTTCTGAAATAAATATATTTATATGAGAAAACAACAACGAACATTACAAAATAACTAAATATGACGAACCCTAGTAAGGATACAAAGAAAGAAAAAAAAGTTAACTATATCGATATATGCGATATGGTCTAATTCCATATCACATTTAAAAATATATTGAAATATTTTTGGTATCGATATATCGCTACCTTGTAGCAGAGAACGACCTCCAGCATGCACCTCCAGTGGAGAAAACACAATGAACTTCCCTCTAGGGTACATTTCCAGTGGAGATAATGAGCTGCTGTGCATTAATTGGTGTTCCTAAATGAACAAGACATGATACAGTGCCCTCTAGGGGCATAGGAATGCAGAGGAAAAATTATACAGTGTTGTAAACAGGTGCATCTCAATACATTAGAATATGATGGAAAAGTCCATTTCCAGTTGTTCAAGTCAAATAGCCCCAACCAAGTATTGAGTCATATAGATGGACATACTGTTCAGAGGCCAACATTTCCATATTAAACATACTTTTTAAAATTGGTCTTTTGTAATGTTCAGATTATTTTGACACACTGAATTTTAGGTCTTCATTAAATGTAAGCCATAATCATTATAATTAGAAGAAATGAACTTAATTAAGACATGAAATGTTTCATTCTGTTTAATTGATCTATATAATGTGTTATTTCACCTTTTTGAATTGAATTACTGACATAAATCAACTTTTCTATGATATTCTAATTTATTGAGATGTACCTGGAGGTTGCCCCACATGACAAAAAACTGTCTGTGCTTCACCTCAGGCAGCTGGTGCCCTTGTTGTTTGTTTCTCCTCTGCCCCTCAGACAGTCTAAGTCTGCTGCTGATACACAACAGCATTTTCCTGTTTAATATCAGATTAGACTTGTACTTGTGTTTACTGACTCAATAACCTTGAATTCCAGGCACCAGAAGAACGGGGCGGTGATATCCCGCTGCAGCCAGCCTGAGATCAGCTGGTGGGGCTGGAGAAACACGGATGATGAGTACTTGGTGACATCCATCGCCAAAGCATGTCAGATGGATACCGGAGCCAAGGGCACCTGTGGAGCACCAGCCTGCCGACAACGCGGGGAAGCTCCAGACTCCTCTGATAGTGATTTTGGTAAAGCAGTAGTTTGATTCATGCATGTACTGTTAGAATAGCTCTTATGATTCAATTAAAAATTCATGTTGATTATGTGAAAATGTCCTTATGACTCAGAGGGAAGAAAATAATGTCCATTATTTATATGCCAGTGAGGACTACCAGCTGATAAAAATGATAAACATAAACGCCCTCATGCCTGCATACATTGGGCTCATTCAACAGATATATTGTCAACAATTTATAGTGAATTTAGTAGCATTATTTCACATTTATGCTCTTTTTTTCCTGACGTGTTACATGCTCCCATTTTAAAATGAAGTGCATGCAGTATCCATTAGTGTTAGTGTTTTATAATCAGATTTAGCTACAGATATTTTACTAGGCTCTAAGTGGGACAGCAGCCACTGCTCTCTAATGTTACGCAGAAAACATATTTTGCATATTTTTTATAAGAAAAGAAAACAAATTTGATGCCGAAATGTCAAATTACAAGTACATACAAAGAGTGATGATGTGTCTGAAAGTCATCACTCTTTCAAATGTCTTTAAAATGTGTTTATTTGTTTATTTAAAATGATCCCCATTACCTGACGCCAAGACGACAGCTAGTCTTCCTGGGGTCCAGACAATAATATTTAATAGAGCACAACAGGCATTACAATCTCAAGCCAATATAAAAAATATATAAAAATGAAAGAAAAAAACAAACAAAAAATCATTATACAGTCCTGTATCACAAAGCCCAACCACACTCAAATAAGATGATGATATAATAAAGGTGTTGATACCAAATACATAGCCACATACGACATCTTAGGTTAGTCTGACTAACGGTCAGAGAGATATGCCCTAGACACACGCGCACACACACACACACACACACAGACGCTTCTTGCTTTGTAGATAGATGAGTATTTGAGCAGTAAATTATATATATATATTTTTTTTTAAAGAGGAGTCTGAGTATCAATTATTCTATGCAAGTATATTAGTACATTATCAGATAGTCTATCCTTGACTCTCAACCAGGTGAGACGTTCATGCATTTCTACAACACTAGTTCTTGGAGATTACTAGATAATGACTACCGCTAGTAAAGGGAGTGGCATCACAACCCAGAGTGCAGAGAGGAGTAGTTTTGTTGCAGCCTCAGAGTAATTGTTTGTCTGCCTCTGTGGCAGCAGCACTTGTGATCGTTACCAATAGCAACAGTGTGTTTGTGTCTTCAGGAGGAGATATTGATTTTCACAAGGTTACAAATAGAGTCAGTTCCTGTTAATCATGTCCCTGGCACTTCTTTGATTCCCTCCTCCACCTTTTCCTCTGCCCGGCAGTTTGATTCACATAACGCTGTCCACTCACAACAATAAAAATCTCATCTCTGTCCTCCCGCCTGTTCCACCAGACTCCTCTCTGACCGGCGGATCCGCCTGTGACGAAAACACTGTGCCACAGAAGCTGCTGATTCTGGATGCTCGCTCATACACCGCTGCAGTGGCCAACCGAGCCAAGGGCGGAGGCTGTGAATGTGAAGGTGACCAAACACTCGAAAAGTCAAAAAAACATTTCAGTGTATTTTGTAAGATATGAGATCAAAGGTAACTGATGTTGAGTGTGGCAACATTTATTCATCACATTTTCATTTTTAACTTCTGAAGGGTGTATTCACCACCTTCATGCTTCTGATTCTATCAGGCAACTGAGACTCAGTGAGAATCAGAAGTTTTTATAATAACAATGGATCTAATAACTTGCAGTATGTAAAAGCTATTGCTCAATGTTGCGTTCAAAGACTTAGTACCCAACTTTGTAGTTTCTATCAATTCCAAACAGCTTTTTAGTCTTTTAGCTCATTTGTTTTTGTTCTACTGGCCATTTTACTGGCTCATAAACCACATTTCTTTTTGAACAAGGTCTTTTTATTTGAGAGTTCTACTATATGCAAAATATAAAATACAAACATAATACAGACAGTAACTTATTTCGGTCACCATCCCACCCACCAGAACTTTGCCGCTAATTTCAAGATAGTCATTTTATGTACTTGTTGATAAGGTGAGTCATATAAACAAATCTATCAGAGACAGAAACACCTATGTGACCATACAAGTAAGGGGTTAGGGTTACAGGGTTAAGGCCAAGAAAGGCTGCCAGGTTGCATAGAATTTCAAAACAGACCTTTGGAGAGAGTATCTTATTTTTTCTATCTTCAGATGTTGCAAAGTCTCTCTAATCCAGTGGGGATATGAAGGAGGAAGAGGGTCTTTCCGTCTGAACAGGATCAAACGTCTGGCCAGTAGTGTACAAAAGGCCACCACATTGGACTTACAATTACTTAAATGTACAGCCTGTGGAGTATAAACCACATTTCTAACAGCAACAGGTTTTCAAAAAACATTCTGATAATAGATAATAGATCCATTAAACAGAGAATGAAACATTTCATGTCTTAATTTATTTAATTTATTCTAATTATAATGATTATGGCTTACATTTAATGAAGACCTAAAATTCAGTGTCTCAAAAAAAATATTTACAAAAGACCAATTTTAAAAAGTATGTTTAATATGGAAATGTCGGCCTCTGAACAGTATGTCCATCTATATGACTCAATACTTGGTTGGAGCTGTTTGACTTGAACTACTGGAAATTGACTTTTCCATCATATTCTAATGTATTGAGATGCACCTGTACAACCGATGGTTGGAATTAAGGCACAGACACATATAATCAGGTATTCAGACTTCCTCACTTCCTTTCCTCCGTGCAAACTTTTTTTTCAACCAGTCTCAAAGCGTTGAACAAATTATGCAAGTTTCTCATATTCGCTGTAGCCTGTGCAAATAAACTGTCAAAGTTAGTCTGCACTGCTTTTCATCATGCATCTATTAAAGAGAGCATTGCACTGTCCTGGATTGTCAACAGTGCCACTTTTAATATGAATATAGAATCTGACATGATATTCAGTAAGCAAGTGATTTCTGCCAAAGTATTATTGTTCCATTCGACAGAGATAATAAAATCACCATGTTCAACATCAATACCATTATCGTTTCTGTCTTATGACCTTCATCTGAGTTGTTTATGTCTGTTTGTATTTAGAGTACTACCCCAACTGCGAGGTGATGTTCATGGGAATGGCCAACATCCACGCCATTCGGAACAGCTTCCAAGCTCTGAGGACCGTCTGCAGTCAGATCCCGGATCCAGGAAAGTAAGTCGATCCGTTTGACCTTTCTCTCTGAGCGGCTCTGCCTTCATTTGTGCCTCCCTCTCCCTCCCCCCTTCTAATGGCTTCACCTCACTGTAAGGCAACACCACACAGAGATGGGATCGCTGCCACAGTCCAGTCCTGTTCCTGCCGGGCCCGCCAGCTGTCTGTCTGTACACACAGACAGTGTATACATGTGTTACGTGTTTCTGTTTTTTCCGCTGTGGTTTTTCCAGCTGCGTGTGTTTTACTAGATTGTTTACATCTGTGACTGACTGCATTACTTGTGTGGTTTTATGTACAGTACATATGTTAAACAAGATATAACTACATGTTATTTTGAGGCTTGTTGTTATTCTGAAGGCGGTGTGTTGTGTGTTGTGATATAAAAAGGCCTCTATAGATTTGGGTCAAAGGCTAACCCCGTGTAACTTAACCCTGAGTAACCCGAGCTGATTTTTGTAAACAGTATCTATGCTCCAGATCAGGTGGGACAGACTCTGGATAGATTGGTACTTATCTAATCAGTCCCCTCTGGTGTTTCCAGCTGGCTGTCAGCACTTGAGAGCACCCGTTGGCTGCAGCACCTGTCCGTCATGCTGAAGGCAGCCACTCTGGTGTGTTCAGCGGTGGAGAGGGACGGCCGTCCTGTCCTGGTGCACTGTTCAGACGGCTGGGACCGAACACCCCAGATTGTAGCCCTCTCCAAGATCCTGCTTGACCCATACTACAGGACATTAGAGGTGAGAGTCTGCACAGGTCGGCCCCACACTGTTCCATACAGTTTACTCAAGAGTATTTGGGAGTATTACTGCATATGTGCAAACAGATGATTCACAATCTTGATGAAGTGGCTCCCATCAAAAATTGAAACCTATGATGATGGAGAGCATGTGGGAAAAATGTGGAGCTTTTGTCCGGAGAGTCCCCTTTCTTTAGCTCAGCCACCTGACTAAAAGGAGTAATGGTCATTTTTAAAGACCTGGCGGCCTCTATGTTGAAAATGGAGCATTTCTTGGAATTGGTAAACTTTTTGTATGTTTTTAAGTACATCTGATGCTACTGTAAACCACTGAGAAACCTTTTTGTTAGAATTTTTTTAAGGTTAAACCATGTTTGCACCTGACTGCAATACATTAAACATTAATTTTATTTGTTCTTGAAGGGAGATTGATTTCCCAGTAACACAAAGATGGGTGCAATCAGATCTGTGGAGAAAGATCTGGCTATGTGAGACAATCGTTTTGTTGTACTGTACTATTTAAACCTTCAGTACTGACTACCGTGTCATCAACAGGGTTTCCAGCTGCTGGTAGAGACTGAGTGGCTGGACTACGGTCATAAGTTCGGGGACCGCTGCGGCCATCAGGAGAACGCTGACGACGTGAGCGAACAGTGTCCTGTCTTCCTGCAGTGGCTGGACTGTGTTCACCAGCTGCTCAAACAGTTCCCCTGCCTGTTTGAGTTCAACGAGGCTTTCCTGGTGGGTGGTCGTACAGCGCTCTTTACTTATCTCTGGCTTTTTATAGTCGTTCTATGCATTTGTTTTATCACTATTTCACCAATAAAGCTGAAAAGTGAGAGACATTTTGCTATGCATTACATGAAACCATCACTCAAGTTTATTTGTATTAAAAAAAGTATAATCCGAGAGTCATAACCTTTCAAAATGATTCAACCAATCAAGAACCATCTCTGTCATTTTAAAACAAGCTAATCTTGTTGTCCGATAGTTATCTTTCCTGACTTCCTGTTCCTCTTCCACGTGTGTCCAGGTCAAGTTAGTGCAGCATACGTACTCGTGTCTTTACGGCACCTTCCTGTGTAACAACGCTCGCGAGAGGGAGACGAGGAACATCTACAAACGCACCTGCTCTGTGTGGTCGCTGCTCCGCAACGGAAACAAGAACTTCCAGAACTTCCTCTACATCCCCAGCCATGATATGGTGCGTATCACTATTTACAGTGTCCTTACAACTGTTCTTGTGTTTTTACTTTTATTATTGTGTTTTGTTTGCAGTAGAGTAGGGCTGGGCGATATGGACCAAAAGTCATATTTCCGATATATTAAGGCTGAATATCGATATACATCCCGATATTTTTATTGCAAAGTGAGAGCAAATGTTCAGTCAAACTCGAAGCCAAATATGACATGTCACAAGTAGTTTTATTGAAACTGTTTATTTAAGTGAACATAAATACCTTTTTTTTTAAAAATCATAGCGCCATAAAGTGCACATTTAAATAAATAAAAAAATCTTAAATAAAAAATAGCCTATGAAATCAAATAGGCCAATCTTTTTCTGAAATAAAAATATTTGTTTTGATTGATTGACGCGTTGGATAAGAGTGAACCTGAGAATTACATTTAAAATAAGTCTTAAAGTGCTCTGGAAAGTTTTCATGATCTGTATATACCTTATAAATAAAAACACATATTTAAGATATTGATGGCATGAACAGTAAGTATCTGAAGTTTCTGAAAAAGAGGTAAAGATTCGGCATGTGACTCAGATCTGGTTGCCATCCTAACAAAACGTTTCTGAAGAACCAAAACCAAAAGGACTGAAGCATAATTCACTAGATCTCTTGTCTTATTTCTCTCACATGCTGAACAGAGAAAGTGGCTTTATTAATGATTAATGGATAGCATGACTGCATTTTTGTCTTTTTCATCAAATATTCAAAGCATAAGATTGACTCTGTTACTTCAAGATGCCTCGCTGATACTCGCTGTGTGATCTCTAATAAAAAGCATAGAGTTCATCAGGACACCACCCACAGCAGGATACAACAGTACTAACAGAGTAATGGGCACCATCATTGCTGTGTTTTGACCTTCTGGGATTGTCCTCGCCACTTGTTTGTCTGCCAGGTGCTGCAGCCAGTCTGCCACACACGAGCGTTACAGCTGTGGACCGCCGTCTACCTGCCCACCTCCTCCCCCTGCACCGCTGTGGACGACTCCATGGAACTCTACCTCCCCCCGAATGTCACAGGAGACGAACTCACCTCCCGTTCCCTGGACAGGTGTGTTTGTTTATTCAAATGTAATGTGTGACTCAGTCTCTGGACTTGATGTTCTTACAGATTTAACTGGAGAGAGCGAGATCGCCCTCTAGAGGCCAGAACAGAGAAATTTCCATTTCTGTGAAAAATAAGTCATTTTGATTTATTTCTGATTTCCAGACTTCCCAAGACCCGCTCCATGGACAACCTGCTGTCAGCTTTTGAGAACGGGGTTCCCCTGACACGTACTTCTAGTGACCCGAATCTCAATAAGCACTGCCAGGAGGGTCGCCCTGCCCCCGAGCCCTCACCAGCCACTGAAGAAACCTCTGCAGACATCCACGATGAGGTCACACCTGACGCTGGACTGGACAGCAGTGAGGGGGAACCTCTACACCAGAGTCCTGCCAAGACTCCAGACGATGGCCCAGAGGCAGAGAGCTGTGAGGACCCAGTGGAGGAGCCGTGTCTCACCACGCAGCCCCTGCCCTCTCTGCCCCTTCCCCTGGTCCCTCTCAGTAAGGACGTCACACTCTCTCACACTCCCTTCCCCACTCCTGTCCTCCAGCAGGCTTTGCCTCAGATCACTAACCCTCCACTCCCACCACCTCCGCTGGAGACTGAGAGCCCCTGTAGGACTCCTGAGAGAACCACGTCACCCACTCATGAATCAGAGCCGTGCTTACCTCTCCCCTGTAATGGCACGCAGCCCGCAGCCGCCACGCCGCTGCTCAACGGCCACGCTGACGGCCAAGAAAACGGCCTCCCAGAATCTGCAGACCTGTTGGCTCTGAAGCAGCTAACACCACTCCTTTCCATGGAGGACTCCACAGAGACTCTCACAGGCGAGGGAGAGCTTCCCCCCATCCTGCCTCCCACACTGAGCCAGGATTTTACCCAGAATCACTTAAACGACGAGGAGCAGCCCGAGTCCCAGACCCAAGTTCAGCCCCAGAGGGAGAAAGAGGACATGAGGACAGATGTAGTGAAAGGAAAAGAGCGTGTGTTAACGGTTGCATTAGCTCCTGTTGACTGCGCCCAGGTAGCAGCTCGCCATCTGATCTCCCAGAGCCACTTCACAGACCTGTCCCTGCTGGGCTCCCACTGGGAGAGCGTCCAGGGTCTGGTCCAGTCCGCCTGCAGCAGTGCCAGTCACTCTGGCGTCAGCCGGGCCCTGCAGCACAACGCTTACCAGAGCCGCCGGCTTGCCAGTAAGCTGCTGCGCTCCCAGGGCTTCGCCACCGCCAACGGGTCCCAGTGCTGCCGCAGAGAAGCTCTTTGTCATCCCAGCAGCCCTCTGCAGGCCGGCTGGCTGGCTGCTGCCAGGAGCGCAGGCGCCGCCGGCCTGTGTGGGCCCGCCGCCGCCGCCCTCAACAGCTACTCCCTGGCAGCCCACCAGCTCCTGCCGGTGTCGTACTCCTCGCCCTCCGCCTCCAGCTCCCCGCCCCCGTCCCAGGCCCCAGCCTACCTGGATGACGACGGGCTGCCGGTGCCCATGGACGCCGTGCAGCAGAGACTGCGGCAGATCGAGGCGGGATACAAGCAGGAGGTGGAGGTGCTGAGGCAGCAGGTCCGACAGCTGCAGATGAGGCTGGAGAGTAAACAGTACAGCACCCCTCCCTCGGAGCCAGACATCGACTACGAGGATGACATCGTGAGTAGCCTTTGCCAGTGATGACAGTAATGCCAGACAGTGCTAGAAGCTTGTTTTGTCTGCAGCATGTGTGTTAATGTTTACTTTTGATTTTCCTCAGGAAGTGTGCTTTCTGTTTTCATTCCTGTCTGATTTCTGATCGTGCCCTTTTCTCTTTATTTTTTCAGACATGTCTGCGGGAGTCAGACAACAGTAACGAGGAGGACTCTCTGTCCACCCACAGTGAGGACCGTCTGTCTGAGGGCAGCTGGGATCGAGTGGAGCGCAAGGACACAGAGGTCAGCATCCTTTTATTTCTTCATGGTCTAAAATAACTTCCTCCGCTTCCTCACCCTTCTTCCTCCCCCTCACCTGTACGGCTAGGAGCACCTCTGATTACAGCACACTGTTCTCATACTGATGTCTGTCTGTGTGTGTGTGTGTGTGTGTGTGTGTGTGTGTGTGTGTAGGTCACGAGGTGGGTGCCCGACCACATGGCCTCCCATTGTTTTAACTGTGACTGCGAGTTCTGGATAGCCAAGAGACGTCACCACTGCAGGTGGGTCTTGACTGCCATTTTCTTACATTAATGCACATATTTACTCACAAATGAAAAGGGAAAAGAGAAACAGCACGTATAGCCATATATATATATATATATATATATATATATATATATATATATATATATATATATATATATATATATATATATATATATATTTATAAAGTCAAATTATTGTTTAAATACATATGCTGTTTTGGGGTATTTAACATCCCAGCATTTTTCTAAAAAGAACATGCAAACAGCTGTGGATTATTGCTTATTATCACTGATTATTTCCATATTGTATTGATTATTATATTGGTTATTTTTACTATTTATTAATAGTTAAAGTCTAACACAACCTACTACAAAATTAAGTGTGCAGTCCCACTAATGAACTGTAAATGATACTGTCATCACAAGTTCTGACCCAAAATGACATACAATGTAAAAACAAAACAAAAACCTTTTCATTTCAAGTTACATCTCAAAGTTTTTGTTCTCTCTGGTGGTGATAACCTGTAATTGCATTGTAATTGAAGATCTTCTATAGTGCTTGTGTCATGCTTTTCTTAGTTTACGCCACCATAATAACCCTTTAATCACAACGCCAGCAGAGATCAGAAAAAAAAACTCATGCTGCTTTACAAATAAGTGAGTTGAAGAATAAGTGTGTTGCGTTAGCTCCGCCTGCTGTCTCTAGACCACCAACCACTGCTGGGTGATAGAAAACAACAGTATATAATACATGTTTAAGGATTTGTAACACAATTCAAATGCTATCAATTATAAAAATTGTCATATCCTTCCCGTCAATTATGGAGATCCCACACTATTTCTCCTATGATCTCAAAAGGAATAGTTTGATGCTTAGATAAATGAGTTTATTCACTTCTGAGAGTTGGATGAGAAGACTCTCATGCACTCTGATGTCCATATGTAAATATGGAGCTGCAGCCAGCAGCTGGTTGGCCTGGCAGTGTAAAGACATCATGCTGTTACAAATGGGATGTATGCCAGGCTGTTTATTGGCCAGGCACAGTAAGCTTCAGAGGTGCTGGTCTGCAGTTTTTGTTGCCATGCTAGCTGTTTCCCCATGCTTCCAGTCTTTGTACTAACTAAGCTAAGCTAAAGGCTGCTGGCTCCAGACAAGAGGGTCACTCTTGTCCTCTAACTGTCAGCAAAAAAAGCTACTAAGTGCCTTTCCTATAGTGTCAAACTATTTCTTTAAACTTTTAGGCTTTCGTTCTGTTTTCAAGGCTTTGAAAACCGCAATGAGTTGTACGTTCGCTTATCAGAAGGATCAGATATACTGAACATTTGTTCAGGCAAGCTTACAATTTCCTTTTAAGCCCTAGCAGGTTTTTGTATACACAGTTCTCCTGGCACTCTTTTGTTGCAGCACAGTTCTGCCAAAGTAGCAGGCTGTGATTCAAAGACACACTTTACTTTGTTGTCAAGGCAGTAAACCAAGCTTTGAACCCAACCCATGGTTTCACAATAAAATACTGTTGGTTAGCCAGATAATTATTTATGTAATCCACTGGAAAACTGAGACAGTTAATAATCTCTCCTCAATATGAGGGAGGACAGAATGTTAGAAACACATCTCAGTGTAATGCAGTCCAGTACAACCTCAACGATAAACTTATAATTGAGTTAACACTTTTTTTAGTCTTAAAAAACCCTGAACATAATAAGCATCATAAAAGTAAACTTCATGGCAGAATAGTTGTATTGTGTTGCAAACTGTAAATAAGTATTTAGTTTACCACAGTTGTAAGGTGCTGGAAAAGTTTAAAAAGTGCTTGAATTTTAACTCTAGAAACTGTATAGAAACCATAGACTGTACGACGTATATAGCCTGAGTGACCCGTGTGAGATTTTTGAGACTGACTGACTTTAGACATTAAAAAATCACATATTACCAGCCAATTTAGTGAATTTTTGAGCTGGAATAAAAATAGATCTTTTCTATGTGCACTAGGTTCTATTTTGCACCTCTATGACTTGGCATGGGAATAATAAACTGAGAAAATATAGATTAAATAAAAATAAAATTAATTGAACAAAGAAAGAACACATTTTGAGCATGCTTCAGGTCTGGTGTAAATTTCGATATCATACAGAAAATTTTCACATAAAGACACAAAATTTGGTAGGAAGATGCAAAATGCGGAGAGGTACAAAAAAGCCTCTTGGACCCATAGCCTAAACCCAACAGGAAGTCGCCCATCTTGACCTGAATGGCAATATGGGGCCTTTTTTTTTTTTTTTTTACCATTTTCAGGCTCCGTACTATAACAACCTCCTCCTAGAGCTTTAATCTGATCGACTTCAAATTTCTGTGTTTTTCTTGTCTATGCAGCCACCCAAAGACTTGTTTGTACAAAGATATAACCAACTTTAATATTTCAGTTCCATTGAATGTCACATGTTCATGTTTGTTGTTGCTGTTTATTGCAACAGTAGAATAAGACTTACTGTCCGTTCAATCCCTGACCAAGGCAGCCTAATGACAGGGGAGCTTCAACCACCAGTTGTTTGCTATTAAAGCATGTGGGCGTGGCAAAGCGGTGAACTCTGAGTCCTACTCTCCATGGACAGAAAGTCGTTTTAACTTCAGAATACACTATCCAATCTGCACCAAATGTCTCCATGCCTGATTAACCCCAGCCCTGAACTCATGTGGCTGTGTGGGCAAGAAAACATAGCATACTGATACCAATATGTGTCTTATCTGAAAGTGCTTGTCTTGCTCTCCCTCTACAGGAACTGTGGCAATGTGTTCTGTAAAGACTGCTGTCATCTGAAGCTGCCCATCCCAGACCAGCAGCTGTATGACCCGGTGTTGGTCTGCAACACCTGCCACGACCTGCTCCTGGAGGCCCGCACCCGCGAGATCCGCAGCCAGCAGCTCAAGAAGGCCATCGCCACAGCCTCCAGCTGAGAGAAGCGTCGTGTAGCACGGCCCACCTCGGCTCTGTCCTGCTCGTTTTGGACCGATGAGCCGTTGTACGCCCAACCTGCTGTGGTTTTGGCTGCGTGGGGGGAGGAAGATGAGGAGGACTCTTTGGGAGGCTCGGTTTGGGAGCGGAGATGCACTGTGAGACTGTCTGAGAGGCGGAGGAGAGGAAAGAGAGAGATGGAGGCGTGTCAGCGGGGAGCGAACCCCCTTCTGTTCAAAGACATTTTCAGCCCGGAGCACTGCAGCGTCCAGCTGCCTCCACACGGCTCAGTCCTCTATAGCGGTGCCCCGCCCGAGACACACCTCCACCCTGTCCACCCCAGCAGAGTCACCCACCTCTAGTACCAAACACCTGCACCCTCCTACAGACACTGTCTCGCACTTCAGAGGACAATCGCTCCCCCGTCGGTGTGTCGGGGACTCCAAAGCCTTTACCTGTACTACTGGAGGCTTTCAACTTTAAAAGAAAAGAATTGCTGCTACAGTATTTAAAAGTCTAATTTTGTATTCTTATTTTGTGCACTACTAGCTGTTGTGTATTTGAGGGCGCTTTCACAACCCAAGTCTGTTTGGTTGGTCCGAGTCAGAGTGAAATTGATGCATTTGGTTCGTTTTGTATTGAGTCTGGTTTGCTTTCACAGTGCAGAAATGTAAGCGGACCAAATAAAAAAATATATATTTGAAGAGGGGCATAACAGAGGGCTGGAAATCTACTTGCACCATTTTTTCTTTTATGTTTTTAAAAGTTGGTGGTGAAAAATGTAAACACAGAAATAAACAAAGCAACATGGAACCGAGCATAATCTGAGTATGTTTAAATTTCTACCGGCTGTAACCTGCTCTGGTGTTCCGACCAAACTAATTAGTAGAGAAACGCTCAGAGCGAGCTGCTCTTGAGGCTCCAGGTCGTCAACAATGTGTTGATCCATTATTTCCACAGACGATGAGCTGCGATCAGACACCTGTAGAATCAGAGAGTGAGCCTTGATGCTCTTACCACCATCTGCTTCCACCATGAAGGTAAATATTAAGTTATTTTGAGCAATATGTTGATAATTCTGCAATGACAAATTAGCATTTTGCTTCATTTCCTTTAAGTGTGTCGGATTACGTTCACAGTGCAATCGACCTCCTCTCTGCTAGTGGTCTTGGACCGGTAGTTTTGGTCCACACCAGAGTACGACTGGAGCGTTCACAAGCAACCAAACGAACCGTAACAACGATTTAACCGCGCCAGAGTTCAGTTGAAACGGACTAGACTTTGTGTTGTGAAAGCGCCCTGAGGGAATTTGAGACCAAACTTGAGCAAAAGGGAGAAATCTGCTGTTTACTTTGTCATTGCATCTTTTTTTCTTGGAGCCTGAATGTAATATGTAACGGATAACTGGATCGACTTTATGTTCGTGTGCATTCGGTGGGTCGTATATGTGTTCATTGCTGCAATGTGTTTTCAAAAATTCTGTATATGCACAGTCAATGTGGTTCTGTCTTACTCAATGCTTTTTCTCCAATATAGCCACGTTGAGGCATTCTGAGGGATGCGTGTGGACCGATCGATGCAATGCAATGCTGTTTGTTTTGTGGGACGTGTGTTTGGTGTGTTAAAGAGGACGAGGACCCAATAAGGTCGGGAGACAGCAGAGTTCTGTGAGGTCTTCTTCTGGTGTGAGAAAATTGCATTTTGAAGGTACTGTGTGGGTTTTCTGTGACGTGACAGAGGGAAAGTTTCTGCTGAGACGTTTATGAATGAATGACTTTAATGTCCATCTGACTGATGACTCCTTCAGATTGTTAACTGGCAGTAAAGACTGAACAAAGTGCTTGGAGTTTCTTGTTCTGTTTAGGGGAGTTTGGCCACAGTCCCCTTTAAAAAATATGTGTTTGTGTCTACTGGTTGTTCCTTGAGACAATAGTGCCATATTTTGTTTCTGTCTATTTTTAAAAGCCTTTTTCGTTCTTATTGATGGCAGCAGGTTTCTAATTGGCCACCTCTCTGTATGTTTAAATGGTACAGATATTTAGCTGCTTAATAACACTGAGACAACTAAAGATTAACAGATGGTTCAGTTTGATTACGAGGCTAACGTTTCAATGGATGATCGGATGTCACTGAATTAGTTAACCTGTGTGGTTATCCGTTGTCTAATATTTGGGATTTTTTCACACGGTGTTCATGAAGTCAAAATCTTTAAGAGGAACTCAGAAATGTAACATACATAGTTATCTGATCCATAGTGGTGGCTAAAACCTGTCACTTATTGAATAATTGTTGTAAAGAAATGCACTGTAAAAGTTAAATCCCATGGGTTAAAATAAAAGATTATATCATGGATCTGTTTTCCAGCTGCTTTATTTTTATTTGCATGTAGATCTGGATAGAAATGATTGAAAGTGTGCCAGAATGTCGATGTGCACTCTTCTTTTTGTTCAAAGTGATAAGATACCAAAGTTTCATTTCCAGCAAATCAGGTAATAGTGAGGTTGAAAATAAACCATGTTGAGCGATAATGGGCTAAATTCTTTGTTCTTGTTTTGTTGGTACCTGTTTTTTTTTTTCTCTTCTCTTGCATAAGAAAAGATTGTAGGTGTAGTTATGAGCACTCTAACCAAGAAAAGGGAAAATATCTTGTTTTTACAGTAAACAAATTGTTTAACACAAGTTTTTACATTTGAGGAACATGAAAAACATGAATATCAGATTTGGATTATTATATATTAAACATTAGATGCAAGTTTTAATGATGTTTCAAAGCCCCTTATCTAAGTCCATTTTCTATCTGTGTGATAAACAATAAAGCTTTGGAATCTTTCAATCTTAACATGTTTGTAAATTAGATTAATACAGTCATAGAAAAAGATATTAGACCCATCTGTTTTCTCCTTGCTGTCTTGTTAATTTAATGCCTGGTACAACTAGAGGCACATTTGTTTGGACAAATATAATGATAACAACAAAAATAGCTGATAAGAGTTTAATTTAAGAGCTGATATCTAGACCCATGGTTTTCTTGATAATGATTTTGGTTATTAACAAGAAAACCATGGAAAATGTCTAGATATCAACACTTAAATTAAACTCTTATGAGATATTTTTGTTATCATTATTTTTGTCCAAACAAGTGGACCCATACCCTAAACCCAACAGGAAGTCGCCCATCTTGACTTGAATGCAATTTTGGCCCTTTTTTGGCCATTTTGGCCATTTTCAGGCTCTTAATCTGATCAACTTCAAATTTCTGTGTTTTTCTTGTCTACTCAGCTGCTCACACAGCGCTGCAACACCCAAAGACTTGTTTGTACAAAGATATCACCAACATTAATATTTCAGTTCCATTGAATGTGAAACAACATATCATATAACACATCATACAAACTGCTGACACTCCCTGATACCACATGTTCATTTTAGTCAGACAACTCATGTTTGTTGTTCCTGTTTATTGCAACAATAGCATAAGACTTACATTTACCGTCAGTTCAATCCCTGACCAAGGCAGCCTGATGACGGGGGAGCTTCAACCACCATGGTTTAATGCCTGGTACAACTAAAGGCACATTTGTTTGGACAAATATAATGATAACAACAAAAATAGCTCATAAGAGTTTGATTTAAGAGCTGATATCTAGACATTTCCCATGGTTTTCTTGATAATAACCAAAATCATCATATGAATTATTATTGTCGTTGTTGTTATTATTATTATCATTATTATTATTAATAATAATAATAATAATAATAATAATAATTGTTGTTATTATATTACTTCAGTATAATGTTATCATTATATTTGTCCAAACAAATGTACCTTTAGTTTCACCAGGCATTAAAATGAACAAGAAATTGAAGAAAACAAGGGTCTAATAATTTTTCCCATGATTGTATATAAAATGACATTCAAATATAAAATAGGACTAAAAACAAACAGATAAAATATCTAAGAAAGAATATAATAGTACATTCAATTATACAATTTTAGAATTGAAAGAGAGTGGATGAGATATATTTTTTAAAATTATTAATTTATTTTTTTTAGGCAAACACAAAAGTCTTCAGATTCAGATTGAATTAAAAGAGTTGAGAGTTGCAGCAGACCTGCAGGTTTCTGTGAGTTTGTTCCAGAAAGGTTTGAGCACAAAAACTGAAGAGCTAAACAGAAGATCAGAGCACTTTATAAAATGAGGCCAGGCTCTTTTGACCTTTTGCTTTTGCAAGCCTCCAGCTCTGTAGAAATATGATTTTGACACTTTTGTTCTGCAGAAACACATCCTTGCGTCATAAAACATACTTGGTAAGTTGATTATTTTTAGATCAATTTCCTCTTTTGGAACGGGTTCTTGATCACCATCCCTCATATCAATACTGGTGCAGAAGAAAAAACTTTAAACGTTTAAACTTTAAACATTTTTCTCAATAATGAAACTGACTTCCTCCTAAGTAAACTCTTACATTGGTTGCATCTCTCCAATTCCTGGTCGTGTGCCAGAGTATTTGCAACACCTGCACGTATACAGTCATGCAAAAAATGATTAGACCACCATTGTTTTCTTCAGTTTCTTTTTCATTTAAATGCCTGGTAAAGCTAAAGGTTTGTTTGGACAAATATAATGATAACAACAAAAATAACTGATAAGAGTTTAATTTAAGAGCTGATATCTAGACATCTTCATGGTTTTGTTGTTTTGTTAATAACCAAAATCATTATCAAGAATAATTTTTTTCCATGACTGTAGAGCGTTTAAGAGGCTCTATCTATGCTAATAAACTACTATGATCAAGTGATCATTCCGCATCTGGGTAAGAGATTAAAAATGTTTACTGCACCTGGAGTTCATTTCTGTTTTCTTTTAAATCAATTAAGTGATGCATGATTAAGAATATCTAACACACTGTTAACCATCACCACAGTGACGGAAAGGTGAAATCAAAATGTATAAAAGGAAGCTGTTGATTTTATTAATGTGGCTATACACATTCTCAAATTATTAACATATTATTAATGTAATGTAAATTAACAGAAGTGTAATGTATTCACTGGAGGAAACATACTCCACTGTGTTTCTGATAATTGTCTCATTAATTCAGAAAAATAAGAGCAGATCTTTCCCCCCATGAAACATATCCTGGAATTGAGCGATATTAGTTCATTAATTAAGAAAAGCAGGGAAATCTTTTTATTAAGTGAATGCATTATACTTCTGTAAGGTATTTAAGCTTAAATTCCTGGCTTTACTTTCACTTAAAACCAGTGTGATGAAGTACAGAGATAGATTTATGAAAACATACCCCACTATCCAAATACCTCATAACTTTGGTTACAGATGATTTATCAGACGTGGCTTCATTTATATTTGAACCTACAGATCATCATTTTATTCGTTTTCAGAAACTTGAGGTAGAAAAATTGAAGCACACAAAAAACTGTAAGAAAATAAATCAATTCTGAAGCATTAGCAGCTTTATTAAAGTTTCCTTTATATGCTACTTTAAGTTTTTACTCAACTACATGTCAAAACAAAAATATTGTACTTATTATCCTGCCCAGTATAGGTCAAATACGATTTAAACAAGCTTTTTAAGATAAGATATGACTTTATTTGTCCCTCAGTGGGGAAATGTAGTTGTCACAGCAGCTCAAGATACAGACACATATATACAGAAGACAGAATAAATAATAATAAAATAAAAATAAGACATACACATACATTCTATACATACATTTTTGCTATTTGGCATTTATTATAATGTATATATTTTTTGTGTTTGTTTTCTTGAAAGTACTTTGCATTTGACAGATATTGCACATTGGAGAAAATATATTTTAGCATGTTAAATAGGTTAAATAAGTCGCTGCATATAGTAGTAGTAGTAGTAGTAGTAGTAGTAGTATGGACATCAATGAAAAAAAAATATATATATATTAGTAAATTAAATGACATTAAATTAAAATGAAAAGTATATAAAGTAATTAAAGTAGAGTCCACTTAGTCCAGTTAATGCGATACATGCTGTTTGAATTGTTAAAGTTGAAGTTAAATGATCTGAAAGCTTCTTCCAGCACTGAGAAACCACATTCATGGAAAAAACACCAGTGCTTTCTCTTCATTTGTCCACCAGATGGAGCTTTTCTATCAAGTGTCACCAACTCTTGTTACTTTTCATATTAAAACACATGATCACTCTGTGGTTGCACTGCAAGAGAAATGACACTTTCAGCAACCAAATCAAGACCGTTTATGATGCATAAATGTATGATTTCTTCATTCCTTTCTGGTAAAGGCGGGAACTTCCTCATTCTGATTAATAATCATTCCCTTTTCTGTGAATAAGGGTAATACACGGGGATTAATGTGAAATTGTGACATTGCTATGCTTTACATGTTTATTACTAAACACACACGCACGCACACACACACGCACACACACACACACACACTCACGTACACAGCATCAACTGTTTCCCATAACTGGTGGAAGTCTTGAAGAAGAGCCACGCAAGCTAATTCATGTATTTTGGGAGAAACTTGTGCCGGTGTCCCTCACTGTACTCACTCAGCATGATCAATAATTCAGGCTGAGGGTATTCTAGGTTTCCACTCGGTGAATGAAAATAAAGGTGACAGCTTTAACTTTTTTGGGGAAAAGTTGATGAGAGATGTTGAGATTTTTTGCAAAGCTTTGCACTGACGGGACAGCTTTTCTGGACAGGGTGAACTGGGCCGGAAAATAAACCTTTTTAAAGATTTCACCTGATATTCTCTTTTAGGTGTGTGTGTGTGTGTGTGTGTGTGTGTGTGTGAGTGTGTGTGTGAGTGAGAGAGAGCATCTCCCTGTCTTGGTTTATCACTCAATCACTGTGTTTAAAGGGACAGTTCACCACAAAAGTAAAAGAAAAAATATGTTTTTTATTTTATTTTGGGGTGAACTGTCCCTTTAACTCATTAACTGTCGCTGACCTGCCTGTAGTCATTACACTCAACACAATTTCATTTTGAATTTGAATGTAGATCCCAAATTTTCTTATAAGATACTAAATATTTGTCGAGACATGTATGTATAAAGAGCAGTAGTGAATACTAATTACAATTACTCAATTATTTTATTTAATGTACTTTTGTACACTACAATTTTGAGGTACTTGTACTTTGCTGGAGTACTTCTATGTTATGTTACTTTATTCTTATACTACACTACATCTCAGAGGAAAAAATGTTTTGTACTGTACTACATTTGTCTTATAACTCTTGTTACTTTTCATATTAAAACACATGATCACTTTATAAAATATGATGCATTATTATAGATTACTTATTATTAGCCTCTATCACACCAAGTACATATTAAAACATAAATGATAATGAGCAAGTTAAATAATAATATGGCCAGTTGTCAAGTTACAAGTACAAGTACAGCCTTCAAAACTGTATGTTTCATTATGAAGAGCCCTTTTTAGAATACTATTTTTGTATTTTTTATTATTATTGTTAAAGAATTCAATATTTGCCTCCAAAATGAAGTACCATAAATTGATTAAGTTTCACAATTACCTCAAAATTGTACTTAAGCTCAGTATTTGAGTAAATGTACTTAGTTACATTCCACCACTGCATGTGGCATTTATCTCATAATACATCGTTTTCTTTTTTTGTGCTTTAAGTTAATTTTGTCACTAATATTTTTGTTCTACTAAGGGAAATTTTGACAACCTGACATTTAATTGTAACGGATTCTTTTTAAGCCATTTCAAACATCATATAGCTTCAATAAAGACCTGAGACAAGCTGATATGGTACACTGGAGAAAAAATGCCATAAAATCAATATAATGTGTTTTTGTCTTCTAATAAAGAAAAGAAAAGAAATCTGCCAATGGAACGAGATTGCAGCTTGTTAAATGTATTGAAATAAGACATTTATTCAGTGTAATAAGATATTTTGACTTAATGTAAAGGAAGAGGGGGGGCAGAGTTGAAGAGGTTCATTCACACTAATAATAATATTGGTCTCTTTGTTGGCAGTTAATCCTGTGAGGGCCACCTTCACTTACCTGTGGAGCAGATTGATGATTAACTCCTGCAGATACATTCAGATCAGCAGGAAGTGATTCTAATGATTGCATTAGATATGGCTCCTGCGCCCCAGGAGCCCATTGACGGGGCCCCTCACCGGAGCTCTTATCACTGGAGAGCTTTATTAGAGGCGATGCCCGAAGGGGGAGGGGCCACTCTTTCTTTCCTGTCGGGCTCTGGTGATAGATAAGTATAAGACCCCCTGCAAGAATGCGATCACATTGGAAAAAACAGTCATTGTGTTGCTTCTCTCGCTCCAGTCAACATGCAGCAGCTCATCGTTCCCGCTCTCCTCGTCTCGTTTTGGACACTCTGCTCAGGATCAGGAGGTGAGTCTCAATTCAGTCACAGCTGGAAACAGCTGGAGCTTTTATTTACATTTCTCTTATCACTGTATATATCTTAAATATATAGAAAATGTCAAGAAATGGTCCATTAAGTGAATAATTATCCTCAAATATTAGCAGATTTTTTTTTGTGTGATTCCTGTCTTTTAATTTAATTTTATTTTATTTTTTGTGAACAAAATCTGCGCATTTCACATCAAAGCATGCAACTGATCGATTATTAATATTTGAATCAGTCTATTAGCTATTTCTATTTCTAGCAACAGTGAGCAATAAATATGAGAGAGCTTATCAATGACACCAGCACGATCAAGTTACCATTTTTTCCAACCGTGCCTTTACTTTTTTTTCTGTTAGAAAGTTGCTTTATTGCGGAATCCAGAGATTTTTTTTTTTTTTTTTTAAAGAAGAAGAAAAAAAAAGGTATCCAAAATTAGATTTTTAAAAGAAAAAAATAATAGAATCACCACAGAGCCACGGCTCCTCTGATGGAGAGGCTCCCTCCGCGCCAAAACCACAAAACATTTAACGTGACGCTCTCCAGACACACACACACACACACACACACACACACACCTACTCTGTCCATCACACTGATGTAGCATTCCTCCGTATGTCCGACACGCTCATCTGCAACCTGCCATCTCACCACTGCGCTGCCTGTTCAAGGACACTGATCCTGGATCAGCTGAGCCAAAGAGATTCCCTCAGTGCCTGTGTGCTCCGGACACCTCTCTCTCTCTCTCTCTCTCTCTCTCTCTCTCTCTCTCTCTCTCTCTCTCTCTCTCTCTCTCTCTCTCTCTCTGTCGCTTTCGCTCTCTCTCTCTCTCTCTCTCTCTCTCTCGTGCACCTGCTCAGATCCGCGCTGAGCCAATAGCAGACGTTTGCGTACTCGTTGCAGCAGAGAGACGCAGCCAATGTCTCCAAACGCGCAGCGGGGGACTGTGAGGTGTTAATTTTTCAGCTTTGGCACCAAGAGTCTAACAGAGTAAATTAGCATTGACTAATGACTGACTGCTGACTGAAGTGACGAAGTCTTTTGGTCGGGGCGACTGATTGGCGAACACGTGCGCACGTTTGGAAGAAAATGATACAATCGCGCCGCCGATGAGTTTTTCTTAAGAAATCCAAATACACATTTCTGTCTGTCATTTAAATGCGACTAAACCAGGATTTTTAATCAATCCTGAAATGCCGTGAAGCTCTTCAGCAGACAAATACAATCAGCTTCTAAAAAAGCTCTAGAAAATTCAAATAATTGACTGATATTTAGTAGCTTCCCTTTAATATAAATGCAATCTTTATAGTGTCTGTTTCGTAATTCTAGGTGGTATTATTTGAGATAAAGAGGGTCGCCGGTTCGACTCCGGCTTGCAGCTTTTCTGTGTAGTTTGTATGTTCTCACCGTGTCAGCGTGGGTTCCCACCGGGTACTCCGGCTTCCTCCCACAGTCTAAAACATGCACTTAGGTTTAATTGGTGACTCTAAATTGTCCGTAGGAGTGAATGAGAGCGTGAATGGTTGTCCGTCTCTATGTGTCAGCCCTGTGATAGTCTGGGGACCTGTCCGGGGTGTAGCCCACCTCTCCATCAATGTCGTCTGGGATCGGCTCCAGCCCCCCGCAACCCGAGTGCGGATAAGCAGATAAGGAGAATGAGTGAATGAATGAATGAATGAATGAATGAATGATTTGAGATAAGTGGTACATTTTGGGTATTCAGCGCGCTCATTGATGCTGTAATGAATGTTTGGTGAAAAAGGGGAAACCATTGAAACTATTTTTTAGATTTTGCATTGGAAATAAATAAATAGATAAATAAATAAATAAAATGAGAGCAGTGTTTTTCGGGGTCCTCAGTACAAGAAGGGGTACAGGCATTGTCAGGGCTCCATCCCTTCCTCTCTTTGAAGCATGTTCGTGTGTGAGCCGCAGCGTCTGCAGCGCTCAGTTTATGTCTGGCTCACACGACACAATGGCATGAAAAGCATTATTCACATTACGTGCACCGTGGACGACGTGCAGGCCGTCGTGGTTGATATTTGTTTTCCTTTTGCTGCCTTTTGTTTTCTCCGTGACAGTTTCCTCAGGGTGCAGGGCTCCTGGCAGAGCGCTCAAACCATTGAAACTCATATTGTTCACTCGCTGCTGCGCCGCACGAAAGATCAAAGCCGAGTCAGCGCCGATTGGTCAAGAATTGTGCGGACAGAAATCTGATTGGCTGAGATTAAAACAAGCGTCTACGAGCCATAAAAATAGATATATTGCTTACAGTGATGAAGGAAGTATTCACTTAACTGAAGCAACAACACCAGACTGCGATTGTAACTGTGTTAAGTACTGTACTCCATCACATTGTGAAGGCAAATATTGTGCTCACAGTTATTGATGCATTAGTTATTTTGCAAATTTCGAAAAAAATACTGCATATCAACTAATAGATTATGATGTCTTGTTAAACTATTACTATAATTAACTCCCCCAGCAGAAAAATAAGTAATTAAAATGAGCTCCACCTTTAACAGCTGCAATATTAAGTGATGCATCACTAATTATGATTCAAAAATATCATATATTTTATTCTGAAAAGGGCCACTTTATATAATAATTAGTTTTACTTTTGGTACTTGAAGTGTATTTTAATGCAATTATTTTTACTTAAGAAAAGTTTTGGATATTTCACCATGTAGTATTTACTTAAGTAAAACATATCTGAGTACTTCTAACACCACTGAAAAAACACAAATTTAGAACATCAGAACATTTGACTATTTCTCTTTTCTCCCTCACAATTTACCCAGTATGAGCTGAAATAATACCTTTTCTATGCTTACAAACTTGCTGCATAAAATTAAATTCAAAGTCCTCACAGTCTGTGTCAAAAATCCCTGAAAATAAAAGTAATATTTAAAAAAAAAAGGTTTATTTATTCAAGTGTTCTTAAAGTATCAAAGCACAATATTGATCTCTGAAATGTTGTGGAATGGAAGTATATGGAAAACAAATAAAATGGAAATACTTATGGACTTATTTAAGAATTTGTGCTTGAATATGAAACTTGAATAATTTCTTTTATGTCAGCAATTTTGTCCAGTCAGCCACCTAATTTTTTTTATGGGAACCATCTTGACTGATGATTTACAGGCTTTATTGTCACAGTTATCAGATGTAATGGGTGTAGGAAGCTGAATGCTGACTTTAGCTGTCAGACCATGAAGCAGGCCGAAGTGAAATGAATCATAATCTTTTAATACCCTCCTCAGCACACAGGCGGTAGTCAAAGAGTAATTAGAAAATTCTGACTTGTAAGATTTCCTCCCTCTGCAGTGTTCACACATGCAAATCCTGCAGCATCCCCCCACCAAATGTTTGCCCCCCGCTAAGTTTATTTTCAGTCCCCATTATCGTGCCAGAGCAGGAGGAAACAGCTTACCAACATGGCAAAGAAACCAAACACTGACTTCCTTCACAAACTCCGGGAGAAGTCCTCGCATAAGTCGAATAACAGAGTGGGAGACCCTCCCCGTTTTTTTCAATGGCATGTGTGTTATTCATAAATATTTGATTTGTGAGATAGCTGCAGATATTTGTCTCCGAGTATGGGGTGGAAACATGCAAACCAATTGTGAAATATTAATAAACCCCCAGACAAACATGTGAGAATGGGACCTCGCTGATGCAATAGATTGGCTCTGTGTTTATTCTGATAGCACGGAAAGATAAAGCACAAATGCCAACTTTTTTGTGAATAGGAAGACAATTCCTGTGTATTAGAGGGTTTTGTATGGCCGGGAATAACAGCTGACTTAAACCAATAGGAGAACAATTCACTGTTTGCAGTAAGGAAGAAAAATAAACTACCAATAAAAGGTCACATTTGTAAATACATATAGAATCTATCTGGACAGATGTCAGTGTATATGTGAATAAGAAACATCCTATTCTTCCCCTGCTGTACGCTTATCAGTGTCACCCAGTGGTTAACCATGCAGGCTGACTCATACAATGTCTGTGTTGTGATCTTTATATTATTTAATTATTTGCTTTTTTTTCATACTTAATTTTTTTTCATTTTCTGTGTTTCAGATTGGTGCTATCAGTCCCAGTTCACCTGTGCATCTGAGTGCAATGGTAAGCTTCTTTCAATACAAAAGAGTAACACTTATAATTTCTTATAATAATAACTTTATTTGTATATAACTTTTTATTAAAGAATGCTTCGTGTATGACATAAAACCAATATATGCACTGTACAATAAATCAAAATTATGCTAATTTTTGGGTTCATAGTGGTATTTTGTTTTATTTTTACTTGATCTTTTCCTAACAAACCAAGGAGTTTTTACACCTAAACCTAACTTGTCATGTAGAACAGTGCATCCGCAGATAGACTTATTGAGTCTCAGCATCTCTGCACCATCATTGCAGCCGTGTAATGACTGTAACGACACTGTAGTAACACTTTATTCGTTTATATTGTGTAGTCAAGGAGTAACCTGGCTCATTTAAAGGCACAGTTTCTAAATACAGGTGTGCATTTCTCCGCTGACTGAGCGTAATACTTTGCCAGTATTTATATAGCACCAAAAAACAGCTTTATGATAATAAAAAAAGACATGTAAATCTCACTTTTTACAATATTATATTTTAAATGAAGATGAAGAGCTCATCAGCCAATAGCAGTCTAAAACATAACCCGATGTGCCTACCCAATGCTGAAGACATTCACTGCTAAAGACAACAATAAAACCACAGTCAGTCCAAACTTGTTTAACTTATGTGGGTTTTCTTGTTCTAGTTCCAGAGAAGTGGAACCACGCCAACAGCGACTGTGGAAAAAATTACCAGTCGCCAATAAACGTCGTCACCAAAAAGACTTTGAAAGACGAGCGACTGACTCCTTTCAAGTTCGAAAACTACCAGCAGACCTTCAGAGGCACAATCAAGAACAACGGCCACTCGGGTGAGAATACTCTACATGAAACATTAGATAACTGTGACTGCTGTGAAGCTGCTGTGTGAAGTCTTCATGCTCTGTGTGTGTCTGCTGCAGTCCAGGTTGGAGTTCCTCACGTGACCGCCCTATCAGATGGAGGTCTACCAGCCGTCTACAAGGCTGTGCAGTTCCATCTGCACTGGGGCACCAACGCAGGGCCCGGCTCCGAACACACCATCGATGGGGAGCAGTATCCCATGGAGGTACCTTAACCTTACAAGACATGCAGCCAAGTTATTAACTGAACTTGAGAAAGGTTGGCTCACATATAATAGCTGGAAATAAAGGGGATAAAATGCATCAACAATTTGAACTATGACCGTAAAAATACATATTTTCTCTATATTTTTCCCACGTTAAAGAAAACATGACTAACAATGCATCAGTCTTTCAATACTTCCCGACCTCCTCACCCTGTCTGCTGCCCCCAGCCACAAGCCCATTAATTCCTATTAAAGGCATAAATCTTTCATAATTGGTAACAAAAATGTTGTTTTCTATAAAGGTTCAATAGTTTTCTGGACACTGTACTGTAGTTGCTCAAATTTCTTGGAAAATATTTCTTTTCATGGGTTTGACGTGCTGGTGAAAACTTACAGCAGTGGGATGGTGTATGAAGGGTAGACCCAAAAAAAACCCCACTGTTCATTGTCGTAAAGGAAGGTGTCACCCAGTGTGATGATGTGACCCATTGATTTGTTTTTAGCAGGGGTTTTTAACTACTTCAACTCTTTAAGGATGCCGGTGTCCTCTGCCAACTTTTGGTCTCTAGAGACTGTAGCAGGCTCCGTTTTATTGCCACATTGACGATTGATATCTTAGGAATCTAAGCTATGACACTTGAAGACCTAACACATCCATGGATACCAACCAACCTTGACCTCTGATTGAAAATGGTCTCCCCTTCACAGACACGCCCACTTTATGCTAATACCATGCAGTTTTGAGCAGCTTTTTTTGCATATAGGATAAAGAAACAATTTTTAAACCTTTTGTGACCTCGATGATAATAACACCCGCATACAGCTTTATAACCACAAACTAGAGATCAAGGGCATTCATTCCTTGGTATATTGACAAAAAAAGGGTTTCACAACAGTTTCCTGAACAGAAGATTTCACCCATCTCTACAGAAATCTCCAAAATGTTGTACTTTTCTTTTTAAATACTAAATCACAGCATGGATTTTGCTATGTAGTTCCTCAAAAGCTTAGTGTCTCAATGTGGTATTTTAGAGAAATTGTTTTGTTTTGTTTTATTAAAATCAATACTATTGTCTCCACAGCTGCACATTGTACACATGAAGCAAAACTACATTGATCTGACAACAGCACTAGCAGACCCAGAGGGAGTTGCAGTCCTTGGGTTTTTCTACGAGGTAACTATTTTGAATCCTGTATTTCTTAAATCAAACTACATTTACTATTACAGAAAATACCTCAAGTTGGAATGAAACGGTGCTTACATGTGTGTATTTTCATTCTCAGAGGTCCAATAGTGCAAACCGGAAGTATGAGCCCATCATCAATGCTCTGCGAAGCATCAAAACTTCAGGTAAGTACTGAAGTTCAATTTAAGCCACCAAACACATGACTGCCCAGCACTGTTGCCAATGTTTCAATGGTGGCTTTTCTGTTTTCAGGTGCCAATACAACTCTGCCGCCCATCTCACTGGCTCAACTAATTCCACCTGAGCAGAATCTGACCAGCTTTTACCGCTACAAGGGCTCTCTGACCACCCCAGGGTGCACTGAGTCTGTGGTTTGGACTTTATTTGAGAATACCATCCCTCTGAACTTTGAACAGGTTTGTAAAGATATGCAAGTGGGTGCAGTCCCTCTAAGTAGTGCTGTTTCTTTGCTATGTTAATGACAAAAGCCAGATTCAAATGTATTGAAAATACCTTGAATGCTTTTTTTCATGAACTCTGTAGGTGAACAGTAGTTTTGTAATAGGTCTGTAGTTATTTGGTCTTTTAAAAGGTTGGGCGATCACCATTTAAAACCATCTGGGACTCAGTCGGAGGTGTGAGAAAGATGAATAATTGAGAGCAGGCTGGAGCCCAGGGGGGCAGGACCTCTTTAATTAAGGAATTTTAGGGGGCTTACATCTAAAGGGCAAGGGGACAGATGCCCTAGAGGATACAATGTCGATAAGATTGTGCAGAGCAAGGGGAGAAATCTGACAAGAGAACAGAATAGTAGACTGGTGGATCAGCAGATCGGTAGCATTGTTACATAGGATTGAATGTTATCAAGTTTGTCAACAGAGACAAAAGGTTTTCACAGTCTGTTTTGAAGGAGTGTTCAAGCTGGTCAATAGTATTGAACCTAGGATTATGTTTGTTGTCACTGATGAGACCTACAAAGTCGCCCACTCTTGCATCTTTGATAGTTTGATTTAGCATGGAAAGCAAGAAGGAGGCGATCCTGAGGTTTGTTATCTTCCAGCTATGTGCCACTGTTTTAGATTCCCTTTACCTGTTGGTTGACAACTGTTACACACAAGTTAGCTAAAGAGACTTGGTAGTGTAGGGGGTGTAGTATCTTTACGCTCTGATCATGGAACCAGGTTACTTTTCTTCAACTTTTGCTAGTTTTCTATAACTTTTTGTAAAATACTGGATTGTTTGACCTCTTTGTGCCTCTCCTACGGGAGAATTTCAAGGGTGGAATTTGGTGAAACTGCCAACAACTCAGGGGCCTCTCACTAGACACTGCTCCTTTGTAAGCAGTAACATACCAATACCAGTTGGGGAACCACTGGTTAACAATGTATGGTATTGCATAAGCATTCATGTGTCTTCTTAATTCTGTAATATAACTTGTAAATATAGCTGTCAGATAAATTTAGTACTTTTATAGAGGAGCGAAAGTAGCACAAAATAGAAACACTCAAATTAAGTACAACTACTATTGTATTGAAGGACAGCACATAAAGTACATAAACAGAAACTGAATCCTAACATTTGATTCTGTTCCTCCAGCTGCGGGCGTTCTCTGATCTCAAGTTCAAAGATGGAAAGCCGATGGTGGGGACCTTCAGGCCGGTCCAGCCCCTGAATGGTCGGCAGGTGTTCCGGTCGGGAGGTGCAGTCATCGTTGCCAGCTCCGCCCTCCTCATCGCCACCATTGCCACAGCCTTGGGACTTTCCCACCCCAACTAGAGCGCTGCATCCCGTGCTGCACTGCGACATCCATGAACACAATAAGTTCTGTATCACTCCTCAGCTGAACCCTGGTTTGTAACATCTTCATCGCATGGTTGCAAAGATGATGGACCACGTCGTAGTGCAGGCACGACTCACCTGGTGTTCCTCCCTTACAACACATATGACAAAGGCGTTCGAGGAATGCCTTATGAAAGGTGCTGTAAGGGTTTCGATCAGCATTCATGCATGCGTAGTGAAGAAGTAGGTCTAATTTCAGCATAATGAATGTGCCATAAAGCAGGTTACCAAGCACTCAAAGTGACAACTGAATTCAAAATCAGCATCAGATCCCTTAGTCATGCCCTCATTTTTCACAGCATCATCCTTCAAACACCAGCACACACGCGTACACTTTAGACCTCATGCTCCTTGTCCAATGTCAGGTAAATTTAGTCTCTGTTAAATGTTAGTGCAAGTCACCGATGGTTTGTGCCAATGTCAGCCCCACGGCCCGGCACGTGATGTGCTTTTCTCAATGGGGCATGTGAACAGCATGGAGCTATTAATAGCAGAACTGAGTCAAATAAACACGCTCCATTTCAAAGCCAGCGGTCAAAGGAGTCAGCAGTTTGGCTTTTCTTTCAAAGTTCAACAACACACAGTGCAGCCGTCAGGTGAACCCCACAAAGCCACTCAGTCAGCAGCTGGTCTGGGAAAGGAGGGGAGGGAAGGGTGAGGGGTGTGAGGTCCTGCCTTTCTCGCAGGAATCGAGTGTCAGGAACAGAGCTTCAGTCTGTCTCCTCCCAGAGTCAGAGGCTACCGACGCCTCAAACAAAGATGAAGCTGCAGAGATGCTAATGAAGTGAGGGACAGTCTGGTTTCAAAGGGAGGAAGAGGAGGAGAGCATCTGCCACGTGACAAAACAGTAAAATTTCGAGAACCAACCGCCATATAAAATGTCACTCATCTTTTCAAACCAACATCATTATTTTCATGCATCTCAAACACTCGCATGAATCTGCATGTATCAATGTTCCAGATGTTTATAATGAGCTACGTGTACATGGCTGCTGGAGTGATGCTGCACACACAAAACCGTGCTTGCCAAATTCATACACACACCTCAGGCACTCCATTTCTCATTTTTGACCCGTGAAGTTCAGTGAGCTTATCTTGAGAACATGTGACTGTGTTCATGGCTTGTATTACAGGGTTTCGGATGCACTGAATGTTATCGACTGTGAATTACACCCCACTGAGTTCTCACTCATTTATTCAGGAGGACTCGTTATGTATTCTAGTGAGAGAGCTGTGCAATTTTCCAGCAGGATTTATTGTGATGATCAAGCAAGGAATCTGTATATTTTCCATTGTTTCATAAGGCATCAAGTTATATTTCTATGCTGTGTCATTGTACACATGTATTTATGTACTGAATGTGTATATTGGTATGAGACGCACAGTTATTGTTATTTATGTATTGCAAAGTTTATATAGTACTGAATGCAAACCCATAGATGAAGTATCAAGTTGTACATGACCAATCGAGTTTACGTTAAGTGTATGAGATTGTCTGTTTGTAATGCTTGAAAGTGTCATAAATAATATGGAGAATGTGTTCCAACTGAACAAAAGAATAAACTACTTACATGCCTTTTTAATGACAGTCTCTTCTGCTTGCATGGGCACAATTCAAGCCATTTGAACCAGTGATCAAAACAGTGTTTAACCTTAGTGTCAGCCCTGCCCCCGCATCACTGCGCTGTGAAAACTGATATCAGAAAACACTCTGTTGGCTCTGTTGTTTGTCTGCTAGCTCAGACACACAGACAAGCTTCTCACTTTCCTGTCCGATTCCCCTTCGGTCAGTCAGGAGAGTCTGAGGTCTCAATCCCTTAATCCTTTTCTAATTGACTTGTCCTTGATGTTATAGGGGCTGTTTTTGGCCAGAGTTCACACACACATAGCTGAGTAGGAGATTGTTGTATTACACAGCTCACTATGGAAGACACAAAAGCGTTTTCAGAGAACATAATAAAGCAGAACATAATTTTAAGAACAATCAATTTTGTTGTTGTTCCTGCACCACAACAACTAGGAATGATCATAGTTCTTATAACACCATTTTTAGAGATGTGCTAAAGTATGACTATTTTTGAGGGGGTCATTTTTCAAAATCTCATAATATGGTGGGTTTTTTTTTGCTATTTTCGGACAAACTTTTTTACCACATGTATCAACAGACTATAATTGACCCCTTTTAAGAATTTTTAGGCATTTTCAAAATTTGACAATTTTTGACAAAAATCGACATACTATAGTATGACTTTTTTGAGGGGGTCATTTTTGGACATCACATAATATGGTGTTTTCTTACTATATATTATCTTTTTTAAACACATAAGCCGTTTTAACTGCTAACTACTAGCCAGCTGCTAAATAAGGAACATTTAACAACTTTGTCTCATCCACACCCATGTGTGTGCTGGTGTGCTAGCTGGTAGGCATGAACACCTTAAGTAATTTCCATATTCCATATTCCATATTATTCAACTGGCTGACGTGGCAAAAACAATGTTTAACTTCATGTAGTGAGGCCGAGTATAACATTTTAACAGAAGCTCTGAAGTTGGAACCAAGATGGCAAACTCTTTATAGGCAGTGCATCACATCTTCACTCCTACCTTTTACAATAAAAACCCTAAATATATTCACTGCATTACTTCTTACCAGAGGGAACTTCAATTTAATCAGAACATTAGGATAAGAGGCACAAAAAAAGCCATACTAACTTACCATTAGCCTCACACGGGTCAACTAACATTTATAGAAAATGCCCATCCCTACTAGCTAGCTAAGTCTTGTCTTGTTTTTGGCATATGGAGGTGCATTGTTTCATCTGGGTTGGGAAAACATGACACACAAACCAAACAACTTAAGTCACTTCAACATTCCTATAGACCAATTTCCTGTTGCCCAACAATGATGACATATTTTGTGGGTGGAGCCTAACTGTTGGCAGAAAGTGACAGTTCCCAGCAGTGGTAGCGGCACAGTTGGTAAATAATATGAATCATCCAGATGTTTTTCCTTATTTTTTTTCAAGGTTGAATATCAACTGACAGATTATTTTACATGAGTAAGCTAACCCTAAACAAAACTGTGAGATTTCCTGACCTGTGTTCACTGTCAGGATGAGCTAAAAAAGCACTGAATGGTTGAACATCAAGATTTATGGCTAATATGTATGTAAATGTTGCTTTAGTCGGCAGAAAGTCAAAGGGAAACATCTACTATTAACAACCGATCTATGAAAACAATAATGAAATAGAGGGAAACAGAAGAGTTTCAGGGGTAACGATGTCTTGCTGTATTCAGTATATATATATATATATATATATATATATATGTGTCCGCTGCAGCAAGCACACGGCCATGTGGTAAGCGATCTACCAGTGTGAGCCACCGGGACGCCCCTATATATATATACTTATATATATACTTATATATATATACTTTAGGCATTTTAAAATTTGACCATTTTTGACAAAAATCGATATACTACAGTATGACTTTTTTCCTGGATGATTTCAGCGGTCCAGTCCATCTGTTTAATGGCTTTCAACCATAAACGTCTCTGTCTAGCTTCAAAGGGTGTCTTTGACGAAAGTAATCGATATAAATGAACGGCAGTTTTTAAAAAAAAAATCTCTGTTCTGACATCCAACGGCACAGCCAGACATCGTTACCCCTGAAACTCGTCTGTTTTCCTGTTTACTTATCATCTTTATAGATTGCAACTGTTTTCCTCTTAGTTTTTTGCCACCAGTCTTTGCATGCAACTGCAAGTGACATAGCCGTGACGTTGACTCCCAATTGGTCTTTTGGCCACCCCAGTGACCTGTTCTCCTCAGGTATTCATCAGAGTACACACAAAAATCCAGGACACAACACATATCTTTCTTTTTCTTTCCAGCCTCATGGACAGGTGCTTTTTAAAACTTCATCTCCTTTCAAGTTACTTCATGTCCTCCTCCCCCCTTTCTTTAGCTTTCTTCCCCTTCAGTCATTAAGGAATCAAAAGGCTTTTTGTGATGGACAGGCTTAGGAAGACAGCAGCACCTCACAGAGATATGCACGGAGACCGAGAGAGAGTACCGACAAAAGCTTGAATGAAAGCCTCCCGTTCATTCCCCTGCTCAGGCCTCTATTGCTTCTTCAGTTAAGCATCAGGAGGGACTGCGGATCAAAGGGTGGATCCTTAATATCTGGCAGGGCTACCTTGGTCTTCAAGTCAGGCTTCTAGGATAGCACCCATACAGCCTCACTAACTCCTAAATCTCCCCTCAAATGCCCCATGTCCCTGGGGTTTCTGGGACAAAGGGCACCATTCTCCCTGGGAGAAACCAGAGGCATCCTCATATTGAAAGTGACCCTTCCTGAAACACACACAGCAGCCCATCAGATATCCAGCTGCAGTTAAAGTTCACTGGGCCGCTCTTTGTCCATGTGGTGTAGAGAAAAACAAACAGTGTCACCTTCACTGCCTCTCAGTGCATCTCACGCAGCCTGTTGATCGATGCTGCAACGTGTGTGTCTCTTCACAAAGCTGTCACCAACCAAGAGATATCTATGGCCCAATCAACTTTACTCTAATCCAATTGATACACCTGCTAACCTACTTATCGTGTTGCCAGTCATATATCTCACAGAGGTGTCTGCCAGCTAGGCAATCATGATGTAACGTTAGCCAGCGGTGGAGAATGATCCTGTCAGGTAATGAAGCAGCAGCTAGCCAGCAACAACAGCCCCAGCTGAAGGAAGCCATCAAAAAGAGCCATTTCCTCTTAAATTGAACTCAGGAGAGATAGACTATGAGCAGAATGTTCTTTGTACTTTAGCACACAATGACTTTCATTCAAGGAAAAGTGCAACAAAAAACAGCAAGGGGTCCATTAACTGCTAATATCTTTTTAGTAGCCAACTTATCACGGCACAGACACTGTTACAGCCATTAGCATACATTTCCCATCATTGGGGATAATATCCTGTCATTTATACACAGTGGCTGACATCAGTTTGCATCCAGTGCCGTGATGAATGCTGAGAAAGAATGTAAAGTGACTTAAAGCCTTTTGATCTCTACATCTCTAGAGCATGGCAAGTAAATCACTGGTTTAAATAGCCTTTTCTTTTTAGCCTCTTCTTTATAACAACAAGTTTCAATTGCAGGTCAGAGGTCGTCGTGGTCAAAACCAACACAACAGTCCCATAGCCAGCTTTAAAAGAGCCTTGCTAAGGGCTGATCAGCACGCTGTTCCTTTGAGGTGTTTGAGGAGCACAATGGCATCTGATTAAGAGGCGATGAGATCAGCTGCTGCAGAGGCAGATCACTGCTCCCGGTGTCGGCCAGATGAAAGTGGAGTCAGTAAAGCAGACAGACCTGGCTCTGAGGCCGGCCTGTGAGAGTCAGCTAAAGCGATAGGTTAACCACTGTAATCCCTTTTAGGAGCAGCAGCTTTTGGAAAGTGATCTGGATTAGTCTGGAATACTGTAGACAGGGATTCATGAAGGGATAAGAGAGGTCGATGCACAGATATGTAAGAAAGCCCCGTCACACTAATAGAAGAAAATCACTAGATCTAAAAAAAAAAAAATCACCTCTACAGTCAGGACGATTTCTATCAGTAATTGTGAGCACAATCGGCTCACATATGTACATTGAAAGATTTAGCAGTCGCTGTAAGATCGGTCTCAAAAGAGGTCCCTTCCTAACATAATTCCAGTGGACGTGATGGGAACAAAACTAACTGAAGCAAATATGAGTCTTCATAAGTCAATTCAAGTTGACATATAAACACACACAAACAATTTATACCTTTTGACTGTAACTTTGTAAAAATAACCTCTTGAAGCTGTCATCATGCTTGTAGCTACCAGTGGATGCATTGTCTGGTTTAGAACCAGTGTTTGCTTCAGATTTAGACAGGAAAAAGTCTTAGACACAACTTCTCATGCATGATGATATTAACGATTTATCCACCGATTTTTGTTGCAATTAACAGCCGTTTCATTTGGCACTTCTTTTCCTCAACCGTAGAACTTCCATAAGAGGCACAGACAGGATGTTTTGGTCTAAATCAAACAGAACCAAGTCCAGTCATGGCAGCATTAGTTCTCCTGGTCTTTAGGGTTTAAACTTTACATACCAGTACAACCAGTCAGCTTGAGCTCTTGAGCTTCATCTTGGGGTCGAGTTTCTATGAAAGTTTCCCCCCTCTCTCTCTTTCAACCCGTTCAGTGTCCATCTGCAAAAGTTCTTCTTCTGTATATTCCGGTTCATAAAGATATCCTCCCATATTGAACGGCATTTCATTGTCGCTGTCACAATTTCTCAATTTTATTGTCTTGTATATGTTGTCTCTTACAAAAACAAGCAACTGGATTCTGGACTGGCCAGAACAGCTGATCTGTGGCAGTGCGCGAAGCATATTAGTGTACTTATGGAAGTTCTACGGTTGAGAAAAAGTAGTAGTCGTTGGACATAAGGTTATTAAAGCGCACACATAAATGGGTATAACATTTTTAAGGTGGGCCTTTGTTCAGGTGGTTACAGTCCCCGTCTGCAGTCTGTTTCCTGCCTGGAGCCTGCATCAGGTTCTCCAAACTGGGAACGTGCAGACCATCATCTCCTGCAGGTTAAACAGTGATTGTGGGTAAGTACCTCATACAACCCCACTTAAAAAATCGGAACTATCCTCTTTAGGTTGACATTAACTTAATGATTCCCTCAACTTCATAAATATGGAAATAAACTGGATGGAACAGCATTTTTGTCAGTAGTGACACTGAAGTTCTTTTCATGAAAAGGCATTTTATTCTATTCACTCCTGACATGTTTCATGCCTTACAGTAAAAATAGTGACGCGGGAGTGTGATGTACGTGTCTCTTTTGCTCTGAGGCTAGTTTATGTGTACATATTGATAAGATGGTACCACACAGTAGAAATGAGATTAGGTTTCTTACACGCTGCCCATAGAACTATGACATACAGTGCTGGTCAAAGATATGATAAGTTTACCTCCAGTAAATTTGCTCCTTAGGCCAAACAATGTAGAATAAACAGGAGAAGCTGTTGAATATCTGTCCTCAGGGAGTTTTAATGAAAAGAAAAGGTCAAGAGTGAGGAAGCTGATATCCTTGCACTTTTGTTGTGAAAGTGACTACCTTTCGTGACCTGAGTGCAGACTTGGACAGAGGTGGCGTCAGTCAACAGGAAGAAGGCTCAGGCTGGGGTTAAAGACGGTCCCCTCTTAACAGAAACAAAGGTATCTTAAGTACCAGCGCTCACAGAAAGCTGGAGGCAAACATGGTGAAGTTGCTCTATTTTTGACAACAATGTTATTTGACTGCATTGTTCTTGGGGCACAGGGCAAGGCGCTGGGTGAGGGTTCTTGTAAAAAAGAAAATAATGTTGTGAAGCTTTAGGTTGACCTTACATTCTCGACTGAGCCAGATTTATGGCAGGCTTTCCTGAAGGACAGCTGAGGAATCAGAATTGTGATCATCAGTGTTAATACTATCAATAATCATATTGTCTAACATTTCTCTGTGAATTCTTGCAGAGATTTGAATAGAACAAAAGAATGTGTCAGAGGCCACACATATTTTGCCAACTTTGGGTCAGCTAGACACAGTACGTGCTCAAACATCCTGTCTAAACACGACACTTACCAATAGTTGGAATAGTCAAATTCCCGAATCCTCACGAGGATGTGATGATGCACATGTTCTATTATGCACCTATGACTCTAATTACAATCCATCCACCCCTCTACTGGAGCCACAAGTTTTTCTTCTGGCTGGCGGCACACCCTGTCCACCCGCACGCCTTGAGGAAGCAGCGAGCATTTTCATTTTCCATTTGCTGAATTAAATTTTATGACTCATTCTGACCAGTCACAATGACAGGGAAAGGCTGCTACCTGTTGGTACATCACAACAATCCCCTACCACCCGCCAGCCACCTCCCACCCTCGCCTGGAACTCAGCCTCATACCCACCTCCCTCTCTCCCTCCCTCCCTCCCCCGTCACACAGCCTGGCTGCTGTTTGAATGCAAATACAGCAACACTGGAAATAAAAAGGCTAAAAAGAGCTGTGCTTTGGTCCACCTTCAAACAAATGTTTGATAAAGAGGCAAAAAGAACACAGTTTGTTCTTTTCAAGAAGTAATATTTATATTTTTGAAGGAAGGAGACACAGCCAGCCAACTGCAAGCGACAGGAGACGGAAATGTCCTTGACTTAAGCTGTGTACAGCTCCCTCCACTTGGGCTCAGTACAATGAATGTAATGTGAATATACAGAACTTCAGCAATAACCTCCACAATGCTTTTTGAGTAATTTGTTTAATTCCAGGCTTACACCATTGTCAATAATGCAACATGTTTGCTATGGGACATATTACAGATTAATTATGAAGAATGCTGATGTCATTTACTGTTACAGATTTGGTTTTCTGGGATTTTTAAAGCCACTTTTAATGTGACTGAAGTAGTTGAACAGTCTCCGAGCCACCTCCAGTTTCTATCAGCCAGTACATGGAAGGTTTAGCAGTAACACATACATTAGTATGTTGAAATAATATGAAATAAATAAATGGTGTAACAGCCTACACAGGGTCTGTGAGCTGCTGTGTGCTTTGTTTTCTCTGCTCCTACGCTTTGATACTTTGTACACATGGCTCACCGCACATGGCTCTTAACATGCATTTATTTCTGTTAATATATTTTGTAAACTCATTTTGTACTGAAGCATCTATTAATGTAGCTCGCAAAATCAGGTTTTAAAAAAGCTGACAGATTACACACTTGCTTATCTGGACACACAACTACAGCCGACATTTAAGTTTATTCATCACTCTGACAAAAACACTTTAGCATTTGGAAATGTAAACTAAATATTAGTACTCATTCATATCTATGTCTGTGCATTTACATATCTGAATGGTTTACCTATAAATCAAACTATTCAGTAACTGACAATGCTTCCAAGCCAATGCCAAGCTATTTTCTACATGCTTTGTATCTACAGTACCAGCTGTTGCAATTAGTTATTAGGACATAAAGGCCATTTTTTTGCCTCCCAGAGCCTATAAAATAAAATCTTGTTTCACAAATAAGATGATTCATATAATACAGATAGACTTTTTAAAAAGTTTTTTCAGTGTGCCATCATGGAATTACCGCTGGATGTTGCTTCATTCCTCTCTTTTTTAAGTCATCATACTGTTGGGTAGTTACCCTAAGAAACTGTTCTTGTAGCTTTCACCCAGGACATTTTAAAACAGTACTCCGCAAACCATTCAGTCATGGTAAATACATATAATTGATATTACTGAAAAAATGCCAGTAATGAAAGTTAACATTTGGGTCATATGAGTGCTTAGAATCCTAGTTGAAGATATGAAGAGTAGCTATAGAGCAGAGGCAGGAGTTGTTAATTTCCTTACCAGCTAATGTGTTTTTCTGCTTGTGCACAGTGACTCAGATATTTTGAAGCAGTGCTGCCAATGTAATGAAAAGCCTGCTGCAGGTCAATGGGACACTTGTGTCACCTCTCCTCTCTGTGATAAAGTGCTCCGACCTTCCGAGAAGCTGGTGAAATTTCTTCCATATATTGTTACACCACCTCACCACCTTTCCCAGGGGGAGTCATGGCAGGATTAGAGGCTCGGTGGAGACAGGGCAAACCCTCACCTCTGACTCTTTAACAGCAGAGGAAGGAACAAGGAAATATCAAGGACTTCCCTGTCTTTTTCTTCCTGTTAGTTGGCTTTCAGCAGCTTGTCATTAGTGCCGCAGTGAGCCATTAAGACAGGGGAGAGTTTCCTCATCAGGCCTTCGTTTCACAGCTGAATGAGGTTCAGGGGCTTCTGTGTGCTGCGGCCCAGAGGTGCAGATCATATTCAACTTCTTCAATTTTATGCTGAATTAGACAAGCACTCTCGAGTTTCAAAGGGAATGCATCAGTAGGATTTGCATTGCTGAGTGTTTTTGAGGCCAAGTCAATCATCCACACACACACGCAGCAACACAGCAAGTGCACTGCATGTAGAAACGTGGCCTCACAACACAGTTGTATAGGGCTGAAATATGAGACAACAGGGCACACATGCTCTTTTATTGTTACCTATCAAATGACTTTATCACCACATATCTGTCTCTCACACTCAGACCTGCTGTCCGTCCAGCAGGCTGTTGGCAGGTGATTCCTCTGCTGTGCAGTTCAGGACACAGCGAGCCTCTCAGATATCTGCTTTAAGTTCATTCAGCCTTTTTCCTGCTGGCCCTGAAGGGGACAAGGGGCTTCTCTTTCCCTCGCTTCTGCTGACATTGTGCCGTTTTAGAATGAGAAGCAGAGAACTTTTCAAAGGCGGGCACCCCACAGGGCGAAGCTCCTCTCTCCGTGTTTCCGCACACCCCCAGCTGCATTTGTTTGTTTGTGTGTGTGATCAGCTGCAAGTGAGTGTCCTCATTCTGCCTTGAGTGATGCTGTGCGGATGACAACTTTCGTCAGCATTAGACGGCTGCGTGGCTGTTGATCAGGGGATTTCTCGCAAAATCACAAAAACGTAATAAGACATCGAGCCCTGGAGCATATCTTCCTGGTGTAAAACTGAGTGTATGTTATGCATGTGCGCTGTGGTAAGAGGAGGAAAAGTTCCTGCAGGAAGCCTTTAAAACAGTTTGTGACAAGACTCTCAGAGCAGAGAGAAGCTTTGCTTGAAATGAAGTGAGCTTGTTAGCTACCGAGCTTGTTCCATCCTGACGTATACCAGTTTCACAGTTCACATTGGAAATAAGACAAAAATAGGATACTGAGAGGATATATATGTATTTTACCATGACTTATTCAGATGATGAACCTTTCTAAAGGGACACCTTCGCTCTATCCATCCAGAAGTGGAGCTCCTTTGCACTTTCTACTGTATACTGTACATATAAACATGGATGAATGCACAGAGATACGTGCACACACAGGGCCAGACCAGGACAAACAGAGGCAAACTTACATGTAAAATTTATAAATAACTGCCATTCACCTTTTAACTGGGTAAAATTCCATTTATGGTACAATTACATAACAGGAGATTTTAAAAAATGAATGTGAATGAGACAGCTGATCTGCAGCTTTCAGTCGTTTGTCAACAGTTGTTTCCAACCTATGAACCAAAATGTCATAAATAATATAAAAGACAAAAATATGCACTTCTGCATCATGTGTAAGGATGGATCTAATAATGCATGCAATATAATTGGTATAATAAAGAAAGTGCAGTTTTCATCCTCAATGTTTTTACTTTCAGTTTTGTTTAGGTGCTGAAATTACTGTTTACTGAAAGTTAAAAAAAAGTACATTTCACACCCAAATAATTGGATGCAAGCTGGTAATGCTTTTCATTGTCATTTAATACAAACATACTTTTTCTAGTGTACATATTTCAACTGACCATTCAGTGGTTGTCCATAGAAAAGCATTTAATTTTTTCCTGAATCTGTCATATCTAATATTTTCCCACGGCTATGTTGGCATTTGTTGAAGCATGTTTGGGTTTCTCTGGTCCTGAATCAGCGGCTCTCAAAACATGAGGCCCCTATATTATTAATATTTATTATTCACACATCCTGCCGTGAATTATTCTCCTGAATGGAATGAGATTTTGTCACTAGCTGAAAATATTGGAAGTTGTTTATTTATAAAAACAGGGGCGCCACTGTGGGGACATTATTCATGTCTGATCCGCCTTGGTCCTGACCTTTAACTCAGATGATATCATCAATTGTATGATAAGCAAACAGGTCCTGTGTCAGTAGTGGAGCAGCAAACTGCGCAGCAGCCCTCTGCATCACTATCTCTGAAGAGATAACTTTGCTGACAGTGATGTAAAACAGGTCACATAGCTAGACCTGAGGCATCTTAAGCAGCTCATTAAATTTCATTTTCACTGTAGATGAAATTCCTAATTAGATGAGCTTAATTGCCTGTGAGAGGAGGGACATTTGTGTTTTCCCAATATCCCTGTTTAGATCCATTCCCACAGCAGAGGGGCGGCCAACCTGCCCTCCAGCTTCCATTTAATTTCCTTATGAGCTTCATTACACACACGCAGATTTGTGCACTTCACTGAGAAAAACACCTCCACAGTGTTAGTAGTGTTAGCAGAGCGCTCTCTGACATCAGCTGATGAAACATGGAATAATGCTGTTTGCCACCAGCTGCTAACATCCTGCAGTAACATCATCAGTAACTCCTCACTTACAAATTTCGTTTTTCCCCACTGAATTTAAGCAAGCACGGGTAACTCCACTGCTAAAAAAAACCTACACTTAACCCGACCCAAGTGGAAAACTACAGACCAGATTCACTCCTACCCTTCCTATCGGAAATACTGTAGCAAGGGTCTCCAAATTATTTTCTGAGAGCAATCTTAATGATGCCAATAAGTTTGGTTTCAACCGGAATCGCTCTACTGAGACTGCACTTCTGTCTGTAATAGAATCATTGTCACCATGATGCCGATTCTACACAGCTGTTCCTGTCCTTCCCATCAAACGACCTCGTCGTCTCAGCTCGTATCGCTGCTTGCCTGGCTGATATCTCTACATGGATGACAGAACGCCACCTCCAACTCAACCTCTCGAAGGCTACGTTTACATGATGACGGTCTGAACAGAAGAACCAAAAGTGGTGCAGCGTCTTCACTTTTTATTTAGCGTTTAGACGAGCGTTTTCAGGAGGAAATCTGCGTGCATACGGTGACGCAAAAGTGTGTGGAATTCAATTGGGTATGCATGCCAGGCGGCTAGGTGGCGCTGTGATAAACTATCACACAATGGCGCCATGTCCGCGCGCATGCGTAGAATCTTCCTTCTTCTGTTATCATCTTTGTTTATTTCCCTGTACTGGCACATGTATGTGACGTAAACGCATACGCGACATGAGCAGATCTGAGCAGAGTTTCACGCTACGGCGGAGCGTATTTAACTTTTCCACTTTGGAGGGTGGTTTCAGATTTTTGCGTTTTTAAGCCCAAAAAACGCTGTCACCTTCTAAACGAAAGGCACTTCCGATAAAATATTTGGTTGTTTTTACCCGCAAGCGTCCTCGTGTAAACGGGGCATAAGACTGAGCTTCTTGTCATCCTGTCCTGTCCCGCTATATATCAACCAATTAATATTCAGCTTGGAGCCACACAACCTGTACCCACAACTTAAGTGTCATGATTGGTGACCAACTGACCTTTAAGGTTCATATGGCGTCAATTGCCTGATCGCGACAATTTTCCCTGTACAACATCAGGAGGATTAGACCCTACCTGGCAGAGCATGCAACACAACTCCACACCATGGTAAAGTTATTTTTTTATGCTTTATAAAGCACTAATAAGGATTTCTTTATTCGATTTTCTTTTGCCCAGTTCCAGTTTGATTTGATGAAATGAAACACACTGTGAAAGGGTCAAAGTTCAAAGACGAAAACAAACAGTGCAACGTGGTAGGAAGACTTAAACTAATGAGACCATTATGAGCATGTTTAGTGAGGAAATAAATCAAGTGAGTGGTAGGGTCATTCTTTTACTGACTTACATACAAACTGACTTCTTTTTGCAACTGATGGAGTCACCACCTGCTGGCCGGAAGACAGAATGTAAAGCACTTAAGCTTTGGTCTCACTGCGATTCGAAGTTTTGGTGGCTTAACGTAACCATTGTACAGCATGAAAATGTGTTTAAAACAGCGATTGCGACGTAGAGTAAAACAATGGTCATCACATGTCAACAATGTGTTATTGCATTCTGGGTTTAGCACCGCAAAGACGATTGTGATTAGTTTAAAGAATTACAAACAATCAAGATCGTTTTTCCCCAATACCAGAATGATAATGGGCGCAGGACTCAGACCTTTTTCCAGTGCTGACACAGCACTTTAAAGATAGGTCTGGCTTTGCAAACTAATCCTCCTCTAATTTCAAAGAAACAAGTCAATTTCACACTTATCACCTCTGCATTGAATTATTTAAAAAGAGTTGACGTTTCACTCTCCCAGATCATTCTGTTCCGGACCAAAACAAAGATGCTTTTTTAAATAAATCAATTCAGAGGTGATAAATGTCTGCGGGAATTGACTTTCTTTGTTTGAAATCTTTGGGGGAACTGAATCCTCACGCCACAAAGGAGGAGTGTGTGTATTGCATGGTGTGTATCCTCCTCCAGCATGACTTGCTTTGCTTTTTTATGTAGCTCTTTAATTAATTATACAGAATGCCCCAATGGACATGCCATCCTGACCAATATCTATTCATAAAATACCTTGTAACAAATCAGATATGATGAATTATTGTAGTGGAAGAAGCCTTTGTTAGTACGGTAGTAACATTTATAACTTCAGGCTGGCATATTAAGTGAGAAGTTAACTTTCATGAATGGACTAATTACTTTCTAATAAGTCATCAAGTTATAAATATCAGTAAATGATCAATAAGGATTTGTGTATTTTCTTATAAGCCCTCAAAACTTCAGCTGTAAATGAAGGATTTATATAGTGATAAAACATTTAACTTTTAAAGTTTGCCATTTGTACTTTCCTTTGGGTAAATTAATATTTCCACCACTGCATGTTTAACACTCTATAACAGGGATGGGCAACTTAAATTCTGCAGTGGACCACAATTTTCCATGGACACTACCACAGGGCCACATATAGGACTGTGCACTTAACCAGATATGATGAAACTGCAATTTTAAATATGTTTACAGTGCAGTAACTTCACATATTTCACGCTCAAATGCATGTATAACACTATAAATAGGAATACAAAAGGTTTGAAGCAAATAAAAAATAACCACTTACTGTGATTTCTTATTTTTTTAGTGCAAGAACAGCAGACCAACATTAATTGCAAGAAGTCATTTTGTGCAGTTTTACACTGCACTTTTAAGATGTCATGCTCAAATGCATGTAGTTGTACTTCAAGTGAGGGTGGGGGCCGTATGCGGCCCCCGGGCCGCCAGTTGCCCATCCCCGCTCTATAAGTACCAAGGATCTCATGTAGCAGCTATAGGAAAATGTTCAGAATGAACCGTTAGCATTGACCTCTGACTCAGCATGACCTGCCCACATAACACCATTGTAGCCACGATCCTCAAACTATGGAGTTTGACAACATGTGAGATTTTCCATTTTCACGCTCACCCACACTTTGCCTTATTCTCATAGTGTTTGTTTGGTTGCAGACGTATGGGTGCAGGCCTGAACTCTTGACCTAAACCTCCAGGTCCCAGACGCATTGTGTGGGGAGGGACCAGGGCATGACCTGAGCTGACACAGGATGACACAGGTGATGACTCTCTATAGGAGTGCAGGGTGAGGGACAGTGACATCACAACACACCCAGCCCAGAGGGAGGATGTGAGATAGACACCCACAATCTTGTTTGTTTTCAGTTGGGGGGAAGTGGATGGGCTCAAGAACTGGAGATAAGGAAAACAATACGTCATCTACTGATCTCATATTCTTCAATTAGGTCATTTTATGTATGGGAAAGTGACACCTGACAACCAGTATCGTTTAATTAAAATTATACTAGTATGTCATTTTTTTTTACATCTGAGTAAGAGCAGGGTCAAATCTGATTAGATTTTTCAAGACTGTTTTACTTGTGGCTTAATACAACTTTGCTGATGTTACAGGCAGTTCCAGATGTTTCATCCTGGTTTGTTTATTGTGGGGGGTCCGTGCACAAGGCCACCACTTTCTCATGATAACTGCCTTTTCTCACCACTGACACTACATATTTAATGTAGACCTCCAACCTTAAACCCCATGTTGGCCTGACCACATTAAACATCCTTATGTCAGTCTACACATATAGAGCAGGTGGGAGATGTGAGTATGTGCTCCAAACATCAGCCCATAGAGTGACCTATATTGTTGCTAACATGATGTATACATGTTGTTGAGGTGAAGATAAGCGGTGACCAGCACGTTGTCTTGTCAGATAAAAACATTGTTGATTAATGTTTATCAGGCTGGGGCAGAAAAGCATGTTCAGTACTTGGCAGTAGGTTGTATTGTTTAGACTGAAATCTGTGTCAAGGACTTTTCTATGTTTTTCATATGTTTTGTCGGGATTGTACATGATCTATGATTAGCAGGATTTTTTCCTGTATGTTGGTGACATACAGTAATGTATATCCTGCTTTAAGCCAGGTTTCCATTCACATGCATCACAAGTTTAGAGATAATTTAGAGAAAATGTCAGACCTCAGGTGGCGAATCAAGAGCAGGACCGAATACTTGCATTGATTGTTTTTTATTCAGTGACAGCAAAAACAGAGTCCAGGTCCAGGCAGGCAGACACAGGCAGATAATCCAGACACGACAGGCAGATAACTTCAAAAGCCAGGCAGGATTCAAAACACAACAAAAACTTTCTTAAATATCTTCATTATAAACTTAAACTAAATTCTAGTCTCACTCACGTAGACTTCAGGCAACATAGGGAACACACTGTGACGATCTGACATACTCAACTGAAAAGACAGCGTTTAAATACTCAACTGATTGGCACAAATGAGAGACAGGTGAACAGAGAAAAAGGCGGGAAAAGAACAAAGGCAGGCCCCCAGACACATGACTAAAACACATGGCTGTTTAAACAAAAACAGAGTTCAGAACGGTCGTACTAAAAACTACACTAGTGGGAATCCTAACAGAAAATCAGCAAAAGACGACTACTGTTATGCAATTATTAGGAGTTGTTAAATTGGGATAAACAGTAGGTAGCATCAATTCTCCAGTTAGAAAACCATTACCATTGAAGAAGAAGAGTGCACAACAAGATGACGTAATCAAAAATATACATAAAAACATGTGAAATGGGCGGGCCCCACATTACGAAAATTACAACAGAGCATTATGAAAAGGGCTTTGTTGCCGGTTGTGCAAGAGTTCTGCTAACACTTAATTATCCCTGATTTGTCCATCTGAAAAATGCCATTTCAGTGTTAAAATGTTCGGAAGATATGTGGCTTGTGAAAAATGTGTTCGAAATTTTCTTTGGTGACTTGAAAGGGGCAAAAGAATTCGTCATAATCAGCTCATGCTTCCCATTGGAATGAATAGACCCAAGACCTGCTGCTAGTCTTTGTCCTCTAATGAGACAAGAATTAGCTAGCTAGCATGCCCTGCAGCCCCTAGCCCTCACTCCCTGCTAGGAGACATGCCGGGAGGAGAGTGAAGGCCATCTCCAAAGAGGCCTCTTCAGATAACGGCTGTAGCAACTCTCCTCATCTTGATTTTTTCAGCGAAGCATAAAAACCTTTATGAAATATTTTAAGACACACACAGCTATTGTTTCTGCTGAGTAATAACTTTGTGAAAGTGGTCCATTGAATTGTCTAACATTAACATACTTTGACTGCAACACGTACCAAAATATGAAAGTCAATACTTCACAATCTAGTTTTGATCATTTTGAAATAAAAATGTTTTTTTTTCTTTCATCCCAATGTTTAATCTGTGTTTTCTGAACAGTGTCACAGTTTGCCTTCGTTTCCTTCCAGTGTTTCAGATTTTTTTTATTCTTCCTGTACCGCTGTATAACCTTTGGCCAAATTTTTTACTGATTCAGACTTCTTTTGAGGTGCTGACTTGGCAAAGAAGCATTTTCTAAAAAAAACATCACTTTAACGTCTCTTTAAATATCTGTCAGGGTGTGTCGATGAGTTGGAAACCTTGACGGGGAATGCACCACTGCACACTCTGGGGGGCAGGGTGACGTCACGAAATCTGAGCATAATGAGAAATGCTCCTTGTTATTTTCCCAGAGTCAACAACTAAAGCTGTAGTGAATCCATGGCTACGTGCTTTATATTCCATCAACAGACTTGATGTGGGGACTGCATGCTGCCTGATTATAAAGCACAGGAAAATGTAGAGTTATACTTCGTGTGACAAGGCCTCACAAAGTCCCCAGTGGGAAAAGGTAGAGACACCTTGTCCACCCTGGGACAATAGGGAACAAGACTGTGGCACGTCATGGCACACAACCATTCTTAGCACACCAGGATAGGGAGGAAGAATAAGGCTGATGAGTCAGGTAGTCAGAACGTTGATCGGTGACACGTCACTTGTCACGACTCACCATTCTACAAAGCCTCTCAGCCTGCTGCAAGCTGGAGCTGACTGGTGTCCCCTGCAGGGTGCTGGCACCAACTTCTAAAAAGCAACCCCTCTGTGTTGATATGATGATAAACACTGATTAAGTCACTTGTCGTAAGCACAAGGAAAGAGCTGGGAAATCGTTTGTTGCATTGAGGCCAGGAACAATAAATGCGTGGGCTGAAGTACAGGAAGCCAACATCTGCGGAGGTGTATGAGAAAATAGGACTGCACTGAAAGTCAACTACATTATTCCAAATATAGGCATCCATAGTTTTTTTCATTGTTTATCCCTACTGTTATGTTGCGGGTCAACGTGACCCACTTCAAGATTAAAAAAATATTTTTTAAAAATACTTAAAATAATTATTTTTGGGATGAAACTTCTTCTACTTGGCTTAATTAGTGTAATCAACATATAAAATGTGCTGTGTAGATGCACACACATGCACCTTGTTCATTTTCACCTATTAACTTTTTCTGTATTTCTGATTCTAAACATTGCATAGTGTTTACTGTCACAGTGTGATGAGATGTCACTTGTGTGCTGTGGAGACTCTCTCTCTCTCTCTCACACACACACACACACACACACACCGTGTTCATATTGCTAATCTCTTATTTTGTTGTTTTGTTATTTTGTCCATTTCTGGTTCAGAAACACTGCTTTACTTTCAATACAAATCCTCTTGACTTATTTGTCTTGATTTTAAGTCAGCGGGTCAATTTGACCCGTAACAGAAGCAGTGTGTTTTGTTAATTTATCAACATCACTCCATAAAAAGAAAAAAATTCAAAATGTAAAGGTCTTTCCAATGTACATATAACGTTTTAACATGTATTTTTAAGGAAAAACTGCCGAATCATCCTAAATGATTGACAATGTAATGTACAATGTACAATGTAATGACAATGATCTGTGAGAGGTAAAGAATAATATTGCACTAAATGTGGATTCAAATGGTTAGTAATTAACTACATAATGAAATACAAACAATGTTTATTGGGATTTTTTGGTTTCTGACACTTTTGGATAATTAAACTTGCGCCAGGTCAAAGTGACCCAGGAACATTACTGCAAACATAAAAGGGTTAAGCTTAATATAATCTTAAAGAAAATGTTAGGAAATTATTTCATTTGTTATTGAAAGTTAGCCTATATAATATGATACCTCTGTATGTTAATTATGTAGCTAGAGCTAGAGCCAGGAGATGATTAGCTTAGTGTAGCATAATAACTGGTTAAGTGTGAAGCAGCTGCTCTAGCTCTGTCTAAAATTAAAATAAAATCCACCCACCAACACCTCTAAAGTCACTAACTCTTTGTATCTACTGTTTAATTTACACACAAACAGAAATGTAACAAGACTAAGAGTATACAGCCATGCTAGCAGCTTTGAGCTAAATGCTAAAGTAGACATGCCCACACTAGCAATGCTAACGGGGTGAAATATGGCATGTATAATGTTAAACACATTTATCATGTTAGTTTTGCATCATTACCATTTAGTTTTGCATTATAAACTGTCTATACTACTACTAATGCTAGCCAATAAGCACTGATGGGATTGCCATTAGTTTTGCAGGTTTCAACAAAAGTATTGGACAAATCAAATGTTTTACTTGATATTGGTACTAAATGGAAAGTCAAAGGATTACTATAGATTGTATAAAATATGGATAGTCTTTGTGACATCACCCATAGGTTTCTTTCTTTATTCCAATAATAATAGAGATATTGAAGAATTTATCCCATCAGGAAAAAAACATGGGGTACCCACTCAATTTTATTTTTTAAACCCAGATTCCAAAAGGTTGAGACATCTTAAACATAGAGACAACAGATTGCAGTCATTTCCTAATCCTTTATTACATGTATTCAAATAAAACTGTACAATGGCAGTATATTTAATGTTCAAACTGATAAACATACAACAACTTTTTGGAATTGGTTTGGAGTTGTTTATCTTCTTATTTACACTTTATAAAGCCAGAAAGATCCCATTGAGATACAAGATATCTTTTTCCAGGGAGACCAGGTATGAGCTGTATCATAAACATCACTATAAGAGGGTCATTCCCAGCATCTTAATGTGCTGACAGATGTGTCCTCTTATCTAAGGGAGAGATCTCAGTAAACACCTGCTGTCACGTGATCTCCTCAGTACTGAGACCTCATGTCTGTGGCATGCACTTGTGCGTGTGGTTTTATGTGAAATGGTCCCCCAGACATCCTCTTCTGTCTGTCTCTGTAAACGCACTCCTGCAGTGCCTGCCTCTTATTCAATATCCTCAGAAGCAGGAAGAGGAAGCTGAGTGTTCGATTGTGTTCGGGAGTCAAACACTGATCAGAACTTACCATTCCGCTGATAACAAATCATGATGTAATGAACATAAAAATAATACATGTGACAAATGGCACAACTATGATAAGTATCACTAATTTGTCTGATGTTTTTTTTTCCTTCTCAGGTCATGTTAAGGAATGTGACTAGAGAGCTTTTGATGATTAAAGACAAGGAGAGAGGGAACACTGACTTATTTGTTCAGCTGAAGACCCCACGAGACTGATCCACTCTGGAGAGCGCTGACCCACACCAGAGGCTTGGACCTCTGAACCGATCAGTACAGGCTACAAACGCACGGGAAAACAACGCAGATACTACAGCTTTTAGCCATGGCTTTAAATCTGTAAATATTCCATCAATATTTTCAAGTGAACAAACAGACAGAGAGCATTTACAGATCATGGAGAAAGCAATTCATAGTTTCTTATTAACTTGTATTGCACACAGGAGCCTCCTTGTCAATTCCGCCTGCTAGCAAACAACAGAAAAATGCCTAAAAGCTGCTGTGTGGTGGGAGGCACTGCAGGGTAATGAACCCATAACTTTTGGTTTTTATAAGCTGCCAAACTCAAAAAATGAGCTTTAAAGAACACAAACAGGATACAGACAATAAGATGTGAGGCATGAGCAGTGAGAATGGGAAAACCATGGGATCCAACATTAAACATTTTGTCCCTGTATCCAAAACCCAATGTCAGTTTTAGACTGAAGCTATGCAGTATTATGTTTGCAAATGCCCTTCAAAGCCCTCTTTAACACACATAACTGATTTTGTTAATATTTTATTTTGATTGACTGTATTTTCTTAAAACTACTTTTATGATCCGTGGTTGAGGATTTTTTTTACTGTTAAAGCCTTACAATCTTATGGCCCTGCTAATTGGCTCACCTTACCGAAACATTAATTAAATTTTTCCATTCCACTGAACTGGAGAGCGTCCTCCTCACTGCAGATGAATCGGGGGGGGGGGGGGGTCCAGTGTGGTGAGGATATAGTCTTCACTTTCTGCAGTTATTTTCACACAATTACTTGACCTTTATTTCACACCTGCAAGCTTTTACACTATCATATCCCGTCATTATGTGTGTGTTGTCAGTATGAATGCTTCCTGCAGCGCCTGCTGAATGGACACCCAGCTGCTCAGTGTCATTAAAATAAGGAAATCCTCAGAGCTGCCTTAAATAAGCACAGATCAATTGACTCCATAGCCTGATGAGTTGCATCATACACCCTGTGCTTTGTCATAACACATGCTGCTTTACACATTCACATACAAGGTTTAGTCTTAACAGAGCACATCACTCCGCAGCCACTGCTCCCTGGTGTTTTGCCACCACTCCAATGAAACTGTTGGGTTATAACCTCCACCACATGCACATCCCTCCTACAGCGCTTTAATAAGTAAAAATGCAGCATGCTCTTTTGTCTTGCCTGGGGGTGTGTTGCTTCTTCACATACATGTGAGGTGTATATTTAGAATAGTGCGTAACAGCGGGTGTTGCATGGGTGGATGTGAGTTACTTTTAACACTGGAGCCAATGAACCATGTTCAGCAAAAACAACCACACATGCATGGGCTCAGATGTGTCAGCACAGAAACACGCACAACTTCACAGAGAATAATTTACTAGCACAAACACACACTGAAACAGAGAGTGTGTTAGGGCGAAAGAGACAAACCCCCTACTCCCACCTCTCCCTGCAGAGGAAACCCCAGCGTGCAGACAAAGCTCTGCGTGATGCTGCAGCGATGTATTATTCACCATCTTAAACATGGATTCTCCTTTTCACTCCATTTACACAGTTTCACCACGTTCAGAAAGCTTCAGCGTGAACAAATGCATCAAGCAGAGCACGTGGATGTGCGTTATGTTGTGGTTGCGAGCGGGAAAATCCAGCTCACAGTGCAGGTTGAACACTTTGTACTCGATGAAATGTGTGAGCTATTTTAGCTCCTCTGCATTCGGTGAAGCAGGTGAGAGATCACTCAGCGGGGGAAGCCCTCCTCTCTTTCTCTCTTGCTCATCAGCATGCATCCTTTAATCGCTCCCACATATTCATTATTCACCTCCCACAGGCTATGAATTATTCAACGCTTGTATTTCCACATGAGAACAGTGAGAGAAGACACGAGGAATGCCCGTTCCCTGTCTTTACTCTTCTTCACCCTCCTCCCTCCAGCTCAGTCTACATCTCTGGTGCACCATTGTCACTCTGGCACTGCGAGGACAAAGACCCTCTGATTAGTGTGCATGTTCTACCCCTCAAGGCGTAATGTAATGAGTGTAAGCTGGGTTTATGATGTTTTAGAAAGCAGTAAGAAAGTAAGTAAGTAAGTAACAGTATCACATTTTAGCAGGTTGGTTCATTACGCTGTTCTCATTCTGAGTTCTTAACAATATAGAAAAGACAAATGTACTCAAATTCATAGATAACCCAAAAAATTTTCAGTCTACCTGTTTCAAATGTTACCAGCTCATTAAATGGCCCTAATCAGTTGTCTCAGCCTTGTACATATGGGTTAGAAGGTGCCTGCTCCACCTACCATTTGTTCAGAAGGTCGTTATCACAAAACATTTAAAGGCCAGTTGCAGTTTCTTTACGTTTCACTTTCAGTTTCATTATGTTTAGGCGACAAAACTATTACGTACGTTCATGTAGAAAATGTGATACTGTTAGGTTTAGGGTGTAGTAAAAAAAACATCATAGTTTGGATTAAATGCCTCACATAACTGAACCTGATATATGTCAAGATACATGAAATAAAACTGACTCATGAAGTCATTTGGTCTTGGTCCTGGGTCAAAGTCCTGTGCTTAGGTAAGCAAAGAATAATAATAATGTAATGTAATTGAGACATTTGAATACTCAATAATCAGGTTTTGGTAAAACTCAGATGAAGAATCATTTACAAAAAGAGTTCTTTCAAAGGAGCCGTACTTCTTAAGGAAGTCAAGAACTTCTTCATCCTGATCTGCAACCTGGGTTACCCCGCTAACTATTAATGCATTTGGAATCTTAATAGCAGACTTCTGTATGAAATCCATGTTGTACATTATTTCAATATTGATATTCAATATCTCCAACTCCTGGCTGGCTTACCAACTCTGTAGCCATTTTCTCAGGTATGTAATAGTCTACAGTAACAGAGTACGGTCAAATAAGTCGTCAACAATATGAGTGTGGGCCAATATCAGTAGAAACTAGATAGTTAAGAGCCATAGAATTGAATATAAATAGAGAACTTCCACACAAGGATGAATGTGTAAACAAGTGTATTTAATACACAGAATTATAGCTCACACATTCATGAAAAACAGATGTGAATAATAACAAACTAAAATAATAAAGTGCGCATATAAAAAAAATTATATACTTTTCAGTGGGTTCAGTTTTTGTTTAACCCGAAGGCCCTTGTGAATGTGTCAGTGTTTGTCCTACCACATGATGAGTGACGAAGTTGAAATCAGTCCAAAGTCAAGGTCATCACGATCTGGCTCACCCCCAGCCAACTGGACTGGGAATCTTTGAAATCTGGGATCAGTGGACGTCTGGAAATCATCCCCATTCCTCAGTGAAGTGGATATCAGCTTGCTGAAGCTTTCCACCCCTTTACCAAATCCTGACCTATAAACAAGGCCAGATCATTCTTCTCAATTACCATTTTATAATCAAATTAATTGCCACAGGCTACCATGGAAATAAAATGAGTGTGATATCCCAGTAAACCCATAATGCAATTCAAGTCTCAATTTAGTCATACAACAGTTCTTGAATTTCTTCTCCCATTTTTTTAGAACGTTGGTAACTTTGTAATCATAAATAAAATAACAAATTGCATAAAGTGCAAGTAAAGCATCAACACATTGTGTTATATTTTCACAGGAATTTAACTACAGTATTGTAACTCTGAAGCATTAAGACACTTGTGCTCGAATATTTCTCCCTGCACCGGTAACAGTGGAGAAATTGCACTAAAAATTGGCTTCCTTAGTCACCATACAACATAGTAAAATATATTTAAATTCACAGTTATACCATTTTAACAAACTCAACAACTGTATGGAAAAGAAACATTTCCGTTTATAAGAAATAGACAAACTCATCAGCTTTTGTAAAGTAAGTAGACAGTATCATGCTAGCGCTGTTGTGGCTAATGACCATATTAGCATTTGAATACAACCCTCTCACATTAGCTCTGCACAATTAGCACCTTAGCTTAGCCATATTTATTAGCGCCAGTTATCTTGAATGCTAGCCACTTGACCGCTAGCCTAGCAGGCTACGTAACCGTCGTCATGGTAACCTTACTCTCCTACATATGTCACAACAAAGTATAAATCAATATAAGCAATATCAGTTTAGGATTTGTTTGAATTATATATCATTTCTCTTACCAAGTGGATAAATGCGACCTCCAGTGCTTATGTTATGGCAGCAAAAGAACGAGGAAAAACAGGAGTTGGGATCGGTTGGGATCACTGTATTGGGGTGCATAACCGTGGAGGCTAACTGATAGCTGATTGGCCAACTCGCAGACTCATTATGATTTCCTATTGGCTCACCTGCACGTCAATTAAACCACTACAAGACAACCTACCCTTAGTTGTGACATGCATGTTCTTTCAAAATAAAAGGAATGTTTAACATAAAATATTGTAAAGTGTGTCATCTTTATACCGAAGCATATTGCATTAAATTGAAAAAAAAAAACTTTTCGGGGTGATTATTACTGTTTTAATTAGACATTTTACTAACTGAATTTCCCCTCGGGGATAAATAAAGTAATTTTTTTATTTTTATTTTGATTGATTGATTTTCAATTTTTCTGACAATTTTTTTCTGTTTTTCAGAGCTGTTTTTTCTACCTTACCGGGCCAATGAAGATGAGGCATGTAATTAGCTACACACAGAATATGAAACGCTTTGCTTGGTAGGTGGGGAAAAATTACCACGAAAAACAGAAAAATTAGTCAGAAAAACGGGGGCAAATTACTCATTAAACTAGAAAAAAATTACCCCGAGAAACAAACCTTTTTTTTTTCTTTTTTCAAATGAATGCAAACGCTTCGTTGAGCCTGGGCTACAATAATCAACAATTTAAATGTATGGTCATTCACTTCAATAGGTGCCAAACTTTTATTTTTCCCATGGGTGGCAGAAAGATCTGAATAAAGTACCCCAATGCCAATTAATTTGGGAAATTGGGAAACCAGACTATTCTCAAATGAGGTCTAGTCTGGCAACGAGCAATGGATTTCTCCGTAGAGGAGGCGTGGTTTACGATCCTCCAGAGCCGTTTATTGGACGCTATGATGTCTATCAAAGCGTCTGTTGGTAGCTCTTAGACAATCAGATCAGTTATACCAGATGACGTAGTAGAGCAACAGAGATGGATGTTTGTTGTGTGCGTGTCTGTGAGAGAGTGTTGCTTGCTGCTTTGCTTCTCCAGTTCTCACTTTCTGCAAGATTATTTATTTTCACGCTTTATTCCCCCTCATGTCATTCAGCCACACACATCCACTGATTTTATGGGCAATAAACAAGCTGCTGCGGGTCTCTCGGCGGCTGCGCTGTCCCCCGGCTCGGAGCCAGATCACCGGCGGTGACCGGCGGTCTCGGCAGTGCATCGCTAATCACCGGCGCTACCGGTGATCTCGCTCCGAGCCGGGGGGGACAGCGGTGCCGCCGAGAGACCTTTCGCCTTTCAACTTTCGCTCTTAACTGTTTAAAACACCGTCTACAGCTAAAGAGAGTTTCGCGTCTGCAGCAGCCATGTTGGATCCGGAAAACTACAAGCTTCCAAATGCCGAGTAGTACGCGTCATTGTCTTGCCGTCCCTCCCCGCTCTGTGATTGGATCCCTAAATCAGGGCTAGGAATCCTTCCTGGATTCCAGACTCCGCCGCAGTTCGAAATTAAATTAGAGCGCGCAAGGCAGTCTGGGTATACCCAGGCTAGCACTTAGCAACAATTTGGTCAACTTTTGTGGCATATATTCAATTGAAAAGTGGCCTAAGATAATATATCTTGTTTTCAAACTGTTGTTTTTGTAAATATACACTCTGAAGTCTGACTTTGATGCAATCCACTTTTATTTACATTTTTTGGAATTGGAGTTGTAATAGTATCACACAATGAAATGAAACACAACTGAGTTTGTTGTATTTCCAATAATTATATCCATATATTTTACCATAAAAAATACAATGCATTTGTAATTTTTGTAACTAATTATCTGATATTATTATTAAATTGGTCAAAATTCATCCCCAATTGACCGTTAATGTTAAATGGTTAATAAATAACATCCCTAACATAAACCTATCATATAGTAATGTAATACTAGGTTGATTAGTTTGTGGGTCAAACAACCCCTTATTCACATTACAGTTGTCCTGATAGTATCACAGAAACTAACTGCTACTAGCTGGAATAAGGCCAATCATACTTAATGCAGATCCTGCTGTACTGTAGTGTGTCTGCTTCAGCCTGCTTGTGTTGTAGTGCTGCCCTCTTTAAGGACAGCCAGGCTCTACAGTGTGGCTCTGCATATGCAAGTGGAAATTAGACTCTGTGAATGTACAAGATTACTTGCAAGCACCAGGCAGTGACTGAGTTAGATGTTAGATTAGAGTTAGTATTTCCTTCAAACCAAACCCTGATCTTTTGTCCTAACTTTAACTAAGTAGTTTTGATGTCACACTGTCAACCACGTGGGAGGTTTTAACCGGGACTCGAGTTATCCACAGAAATCTCTTTCTTTGCCAAACAACCACTTCAGGTGTTTCAAACTTGTAAAAACACGTAATGTAGTAGTTTCATGTTATAAATCTGTGTTTCTCCTATGACGTTTGGCTCACTAGGGGAGCTAACGTTTGCTCAGCTTTCACCCCAAATCTTTCATCCTGTTTAAATATACTGTTAAAATATTCTAAATAAAGTATCATAAAAATGTGGCTTGAATCTGAGCTAAAATTTAAATTCCTGACCATTACTGGTAGACAATCACACTGCTGACACATGGGCAAAGGGGATATGATGCCATTAATGAAGTGTGTCCTTGATAGCTTCCTCTAGCTTTAAAAACTTTGTAATGTAGTCACTTCAACTAAATATACAACATAGGTCTTTTTAATGTTCTAGAAATGTTCTATAGTATGCTTTTAATCAAACAATCATATTTTATAAGATATCATACAAAATGTCCATGCAGAATACAGTCATGGAAAAAATGATTAGACCATTGTTTTCTTCAATTTCTTGCTCATTTGAATGCCTGGTACAACTAAAGGTATATTTGTTTGGACAAATATAATGATAACAGCAAAAGTAGCTCATAAGAGCTAAATTAAAGAGCTGATATCTAGCCATTTTCCATGTTTGTCTTCATAATAACCAAAATCATTATCGTGAAAACCATGAAAAATGGCTAGATATTAGCTCTTAAATTAAACTCTTATGAGCTATTTTTGTTGTTATCATTATATTTGTCCAAACAAATGTACCTTTAGTTGTACCAGGCATTAAAATGAACAAGATATTAGAGAAAACAAGGGTGGTCTTATCATTTTTCCATGACTGTATGTTGGCATGTGATATGGTTCTTTAAGAAATCAGCAGTTTCCAGTCGTTTCCAATACAAACAATTCCTCATGTAGTCATCTTATTAATTATTAATGAGCTAAGTATAGCACAAAAATGTAAGCAGCAAATAGCAGAACACCTGCTTCCTGTCGCTAAAAGTGATGAGGCATCCAAATCCACAGTAAAGGTGGCTAACCTCTGCTCGGCCCCGCTCCCATGACAGCTATTACGTTTCCCTCCAGAGCTCCAGCCTCATGACCTGTGATGGCCATTAACAGGTTGCAGTGAAACAGTTAATCTTTAGCTGCTTTTGTCCCTCACCTATTCAAGTGGCGGCAAAAACAAGATTGGGAACAAACAGGATATTGGCTGGAATTGTGCTGAGATATTGGAAAAACATCGTCATCCATAACTATTCTCTGTGAAAATGAGCCTGTATCTCAGGGCCAGCTGCGATATATATACAGCCATTATATCTTCTTCACCCTGTTTGGACAGGGAGGCGATTGCGACTTGGAATTAAAATCGATCGACCGTGTGTGTGTGTGTGTGTGTGTGTGTGTGTGCCTGTGCAGCTGCGGCTCTCACACCTCACACAACATAATGGTGTCACACAGAAGCTGCTGTCATGCACCTGCAGCAATCTGCTGTTATATCATCTGCAGGATTTTTTTTTTTAATTCACAACAGAGCAATTATAGCATATAAATCCTGGGTTCTAATATAGCTATAAGGGCTGACACACTCTGACAGATGGCAACCCTGAAACCGTGTTTTGCTGCATTAGAAATCCCCAGCATCACCTCCTCAAACTCGGCATTACTGCAGAAAAGCAGCCGTGAATAGAACGTGGAGGAGAGAGCAGATCTGTGCTGAGATGGTTCTGCAGGCTCCTGATCACAGCCGGAGCTTTGGCAGTGTGAAACCTTGGCACAGAGGGAGGCGCAGCAGGACTTAAGGGATGGCTTCCTACTCTGTCATGCATGCGCCCACACAGCCAATCTGCCACTACTGTTCTCTGACTGAGCTTCCCAGGACCCTCAGTGCAGCTACACCCTTATTTGGGCTTCCTCACTTCGCCCCACACTCACAGTCTCGAAATGAGACCATGCTGCAGTTTTAGAAAGTCTTCAAAATACACGATAAACCCTCTTTCCTGGAAGAGTTATTAAAAATTCAGGATGGAAAACATGAGGGTAAGCCAGTAATTAATGAAGAGAGAATCCTAGCTTCAATGACAAAACTACGACGTAAAATGAAGCGGGACAGAGAGCTAAAAGAGAAAATAAGGGAGAAAGTCTGGCTAAAGATCTGTGCTCAGGCCTCTGCAGTCACTAATGCCAATTCGTGGAGGGAATTTCAATGGGAGATAATTAACAGATTTTTCAGAACACTGCAAATTGTGTTAGAGATTAATTCAAACCAGAGGAGTAGATGTTGGAGGGGATGTGAAGAGACCACGGCTACCCATTTGCATATATTTTGGCAATTCCCATCATTAGATAACTTTTGGAAATCAATTTTTAGCACTCTGAATAAAAGTTTTAGAAGTTAAGTTGGTAAGTGATCCCCTGATAGCTATTCTTGGGATGAAACCAGATTTAATTAGTGGAAGGAAAAGGTTGTATCTCTTAAAATATTACAATTAAGTTGGTTTAATAAATCCCCCCACCCTTGCTGAGTGGCTGACAATTCTAGGTATTAATACAAATATGTATCTTTTCAATGGGAAGATAGACTCACTAATGGAGCTAAAAAGATCTTAATAGATTAAATAAAAGATCATATACTTAGAAAGGGACTGGACCCTAATGTAGTGAGTTCTCTAAAGTGACACAACATAAATAGGAAATTTTACTTCCTAAAAAAATGAAATAATTCAGATAAATCAGTAGGCCTCTAAATTATATATATTATATTTTTCTAATAATTGACTGGATATATCAATATAATTTGAATTTTAAAAAATATATAGAACAAAAATATATTATTATTATTATTATTATTACCATTATTATTACTATCAATAATAATAATAATAATAATAATTATAATAAATATTATTAAAAGACCATGACACTTGACTATTGATACTATAAGATGCAAAATAAAAAAATAAAAAAATGTAATAATTTTAATCTGTAATGTGACTGGATGCTAGCCTCTGTCCTGCTAAATGTCTGCCATTAAAATCTTTGAAGGTCACATATTTACACACCCATTTATAATGTTCAATCGACTTAATGATCTACTTGTGATTAATATTAGAGGCAGTGCCTCATTTTATGGTCTGCCAAACAGTTATTGCATTGATATGTGCTCTGATTTATTACATGATGAGAACTTTATTCTCTCATTTGCTTTTATCGTGTATTTATTGCAGTAATTAGGTGTTGCTGAAAGTATTTCAGGTGTTGTGACACGACATGTTTGTGTTGAACTAAGGACTTTACAGCCCAGACAGAGGATGTGGAGAAAGGAAGATATCACGCAGGGAGCTGTCACCGGTTTCACCTTGTAACACATGCTCACTGGCACTACTTGTGGTTCCTCTAGCAGCAAAAAGCCCAGAGTATACTGCAATACTGCAATACTGCTCTGGGTTATAGTAGTCAGTATGGTTGGGGAAAAAGGGAATGCAAATAACAGGACTACACATTTAAAAAATAAAATGTATTCCATTCAATCACAGTTTCAGTTGGTGGATTATATTCTGCATACAGTTACTGTTTTTAAGTAGTTACTTAAGGGATTTTTTTTTTTTACTTCTGCCAAGGAGGCTGTGTTGTCAGTTCCAGTCCGGTCTTTACATCCAACCACATTAGGCCTATATTAGGCCTTCTGTATGTTTTCCCCTATATTATATATGTCATATATCACTTATGCTGTACTGTGTATATCTCTTCATATATTTAAATATATTTAGTCATTGATGTTCATACTACTTTTACATGCAACAACTTATTTAAGCTATTTAAAATGCTAAAATATATTTTTTCCAATGTGCAATATCTGTAAAATGCAAAATGCTTTCAGGAAAACAAACACAAAATATATATATTAATAATAAATGCCAAATAGCAGAAATATATGTATAGAATGTGTATAGAATGTATATATATATATTTATTTATGTATGTCTTATTTTTTATATTCTTATTCTGTCTTCTATGTGTCTGCTGTGACAACTAAATTTCCCCACTGCGGGATAAATTAAGTCATATCTTATCTTATCTTATCTTATCTTATCTCCACTCCAAAACGTCAATATAAAGATTTGTAATAAAAATTTGTAAAAAAAAATAAAAATTTGTAAATGCAGAAAATACGTCTCACATTTAAATGTTTAAACGGCACAGGCGGACGGAACGGTGGACTTTCACCCAGGAGAACGGGGTTTGTGTCCCATGTAAAAACAAAAGTAAAATTACTTTTTATGTAATTTAGGTTTTTTCACACGGTTTGTGATTCATGTTTTTTTTTTATACATAACTTCCTTGGCTCACGTCACACTCGTAACTACTTCACTTCTGGCATTTATGTACATTTATTTACTGTTTAAACTCTCTTTTATAATGCCTAACCAGTGGTTTTGTCGCCTAAATTCACCAAAACTGCAGCCAACCGCAAACCATACATGCAGGTATAATGATGTGTGTGCTATTTTTAGAACATTCCGCGATACCGTGAGCCAGGAAATGTCATTTGTCATTTGTCATTTTGACAAATGGCCCTATATGTCTATTCTGTCATTTATGATCGGTTGGTAAGTTCAGTATGTTTGTTTGTTTGTTTGTTTGTTTGTTTGTCGAGAGGGCTACAGAAAAACTACTGGCACAATTTTTTTCCTGAAACTTGATTAAAGGGTGTTGCATGAGCCAAGGAAGCACAATTCTTTTTCACTTTAATTAAGATTGTGTGATAGGGAATGGACACTCCGAGTGCTCTTCTAGTTTTTTTTTTTGTTTAATTTACTCTTCTGGTAACACTTTATTTAAAGGGGTTTGCATAAGACTGACATGACATCTTTCATTAAGATGAAGGAGGCTTTATGCATGCTTATAAATGTTGTCATTAACTGTCATTCAGCCAATTAGTTAACATTGTTTGGGATGTCATTGACAAGAACACAGGATTACTTCCTCAAACAAAGGGCCCCAACATATTCACATACATGTACATTTTGTACTTTCTGGGGGAAAAAACAAAAACAAAAGAGGATCACTTGTTCTTTAAAAAAATAATAATAATAATAATAAAAATGTTTCTTTTAACGTTTGTGGTCATGTATGTTCAAACAGGTAGTTAGGGAGTAGACAGATTATAATACTGATATATAAATACCTTAGTCAAACAATTTAAGTGTACTTATACATTATTGGGAGAAGTTTTCCCACTTTTTTATTTGTAATAATAATAATCTAATAATAATAATTATAATAAACATTATCAATACAAATTATCAAAAGACCATGACACTTACCTATTGTCACTCAAGCTGTGAAATGAAATAAAAAGATAATAGTAATAACTTTAATTTGTAATGTAATTGGATGCTAGCCTCTGTCCAGCTAAATCTTTGCCATATAAATCTTTGAAGTTACATATTTACACACCCATTTATAATGTTCAACTGACTTCAAAATCTACTTGTGACTAATATAATAATATCCTCATTTGATGGTCTGCCAAACATTTATTGCATTAATATGTGCTCTGATTTATTACATGAGAACTTTATTCTCTCATTTGCTTTTATCATATTGCAGTAGTTAGGTATTGCTGAAAGTATTTGCACCTGTAACTACTTGTGAAAAAAGTTTCTTTTAACATTTGTGATCATATATGTTCAAACAGGAAGTTAGTAAAAGTGCAACAATTTATGTGAGCAGTGCGCCTGCCAGACAATTTTGAAGGATCCCAAAACCAATCCAGCGTTTAGAATACATAACATGATTTAAGTATGTTACAAATGACATTTTAGGATATGTATTCAGTAATATCTGGTGGAATATGTTTTAAAAGTAACCCTCCCAACACTGGTGGTGTGTAAGACATAAATACATTAATTCACAATGCTATTTCCCTTCTCTCCTTTGTCTTTTTATTTCCTAAAAAGCTCACATAAACCCCCCAAACTAAATTAAAGGGATATCCTGTCTTTGAGGGAATTTATAGTAATACAAGCTCATTTGTTCAGAATCGTGCCTAGAGAATTCAGGAGCAAAGCCACATAATTCAGAGCCCTTTGCCATCAAGCAGTTAATGTTTATCCAAGCAGAGTGGACACAAAAAGAGACAGGATGCAGAGAGAACTATAGGAAACACACAAGTACATCCGCACTGCTCTGGAACCAGTTCATTAGGAGCAGACTGTCAATAACTGTGCATCACTATTATTAGACAGAAACAGACAAGACAAACACCTTAAACCACTGAGTGCCCCTAACAGAGTGTTAAGATACGATATGACTTTATTTATCCTGCAGTGGGGAAATGTAGGTGTCACAGCAGCTCAAGATGCAGACACATAGATATAAGAACAGAATAAGAATAAGAATATAAAAAATAAGACATATACATACATTCTATACACATTTTATGCATTCATATCTGCTCTTTGGCATTTATCATTAACATATATATATTATGTTGTTCGTTTTCCTGAGATTACTTTCCATTTTACAGATATTGCACATCGGAGAAAATGTACTTTAGCATGTTAAATAGGTTAAATAAGTTGTAGTATGAACATCAATGAATACATTTATTTAAATATATGCAGAGATATACACAGTATAAAAAAACCAACTGCAGTAACTACGCAAAGAGTAAAACTGCTTTAAAGTTTAATGTTTTTTAACTGGCCAGCCAAATGGGTTATAGGAAGGTAAGTGATATGACACTTATTTCTGCATGTATTGATGATGTAATTTTTATGCTAAAAAATCATGACGATTTATTTGACCTTTGAGCCCAAAAATGTAGTTACTGCACTCTGGTTTTGCTGTAAATGGATCTAATAATAATGGAAATAATGGTGTATATTTTAGACTTAATATCATAAAGTAATGTTATATTTTTGTCTTAATATATTTTTTTCTCACTTTTTTACTTGATCACTATCTAGATATTAATTTCCCTATCAAATAAACGTATAACTTCTATTATTCTTGTCTTCACTATTCAACACAATGAAGAAATGCAAGGCTACATTGTATCACAGTCAAAGTGAACTTACTGCGGTCTGCTTGGTTTTGAGTTGGAATTTGTAGTAACTGCAATTGTTATGTCATTATTATGTCATTATTTATCTGAAATAGAGCAAATTTTAAATCTAAAACTTTGTCACAAGATAAAACAGACATCAAGGAGTTCATTTTTAGTGGCAACTCAATTTTGCCCCAAAATGTAGTTACTGCAGTTAGGCTTTGTAGGGCAGTATAGTATAAGTGGTATATGACAAATATGATACAGGAAAAAACATATAGGCGTAATGTGGTTGGATGCAAACAGAGATTTAATAAATAAATGCATAAATAAATAAAGCAGTAAAGGGACCTGGTGGTACAAACAGTGCTGCATTGTGTGGTGCTGCTGTTAAACTGTTTGTAGATGGATCATGAGCTTTGTGTGGGCAGACTGATCAATGATTATGATGTTCTGCTTCACTTCATTCACAAAACTGAATAAAGGCCCCAGTGAGAACTGATATCTAATCTTGTGGATGTTATCAGAGGATATAATGTGGTTATTAACTACGTCTGCACGAAATACAGATTGCGATAAGGATTTTAGAATATCATAATATCATTGACACTGAATGTGCAGACTGCTGCACTCTGTACTTTAATCTGTACTTAACAATGGAGTCAGCAGCTAATCTTGTTGTTGAGTTTTTGGTTGAAGGCAACTTATTTTACTGACAACATTGAATGTAACTATACATTTACTCAAGTACTTTACTTCAGTATCTGAGTTGGAACAAAACGGTGCCAGTACCCAAATACTGCAGTTGCATGACATGATTATGGCATGTGTCCAGTGGTGGAAAAGGTATTCAGATGAAAGTACTGAAAACACTGTGAAATTACTCCACTACAAGTAAAAGTCCTGCATTCAAAACTTACTGAAGTAAAAGTACAAAAGTATCAGCATCAAAATGTACTAAAGTATTAAAAGTAAAAGTACTCGTTATGCAGAATGGACCCACTCAGATTGTTTTATATATTCTAAATATAATATTTATATATAATATTTGTATTGATGCTTTTATGTAAGCAGTGTTTTTTTGTTTTCCTTTTAGCCCTGTAAAGACAGGGCTCATATAATTACTAAATATAGTGTTATAAGATTTCTTTTTGAAAAGAATGTCTAATCACTTTAAAAAAAAAAAAAAAAAAGTTAAATCTCGACCTGTAAAGTAACTAAAGCTGTCAGCTAAATGTAGTGGAGTAAAAAAAATACAATATTTGCCTCATAATGTAGTGGAATAGAAGTATAAAGTTTCATTAAATGGAAATACTCAAGTAAAGTACAAGTATAGTTTACTTGAGTATTTCCGTTTTATGCCTTTTATGCCTTTTATGCCTTTCGTAGCTGGTACAACTAAAGGTACATTTATTTGGACAAATATAATGATAACAACAAAAATAGCTAATAAGAGTTTAATTTAAGAGCTGATCTCTAGACATTTTCAATGGTTTTCTTGATGATGATTTTGGTTATTATCAAGAAAACCATGGAAAATGTCTAGATATGAGCTATTTCAAAGATGAAAAGTTAACAAAAAAGCAGGAGAAAACAATGGTCTTATTTTTTTTTTTCATGACTGTATAAAATAGTAAAACATGGGCTCCATATTAATCAAGTATAACAGGAGAATCCTGCTTTTAAATGAATGCATATATTAATCTATAATAGTATAATAGTCTTAGGGGACATTTGTCTGCATTGAATACTTACTTGAATTATAATATTACCCAGAATAATAAGTAATATTTTTCTAGGCAGGAGATTTACCTGTAATTGAGTATTTTTACAGTGTGATTTTGGTGGTTTTACCTAAACAAAGGATCTGAGTCCTTCTCTAAATGTCTGTTCTTCCCCCGCTCATGTCATGATAAAATGCCTCTCTGCAAAGATTCTGGCTTTGGGGAATCGTGTCCCCCTTTATTCTCTCTGTCTCGCCCTTTATAGTTCCCCCTCCTGCTTTTCTTACTTATCAATAATGCATGGAAGAACCCCTCATTTCAAAACTGCTTTCACTGCAGACTGCTTTTTATTTTTTGCATACTAACAAATGTTTTCATTAAAAATACAGTAAGAACAGCAGGTCGACCATAAAGATAACTACTGCTCAAAAAATGACAGCATGAGATGGGATGAATGAGGCAATGTCAGGTGTAATTAGCTGTCACAGAACCTAAATGTACTAAAATAACATCATAAAGATGATAACTACAGAGTTCATCTTCGATTAACACCGTTTCCTCATAGACACCTGGAGTAGCTTTCAAATTTGACTTTTAACCAGTTGAACACATTCTTAATAAGACCGGAACAACTTTTATTCTTGTTAAACTGTTAATGTTCTGATGTTGGAGTGATACACTGCATTTTTTTAGGAGTACACTGAAGATAGTGATATCATATGAAACTAGAAGATCTAAGGAATAGTGCCAAGCACAGAGCCCAAGCATGTTAAATTACCATGTTGGGAAGTTGTTGAAAAAACGCTGCAAAGTTAGGATATTTTGGCGATTTTTTAAAGTGGTCATGTGACCTCTGACGTCATGCTATCTGATTGATGCTCTCTGTGTTCTAACAAGTCTCCTCTATACTGATAACATGCAGTTTAAGGCAAAATCCACATAGTTTTTCTCATGTAGCACTAATTTGCCATTTCTGTCTACTGTATTTGAATATTTGTGCATACTGAGGTCCCTAAACAGGTTTTGAATGACATAAACTGTGTATCAGTGGAAAGCTGAGACTGTTGTGGCTCAATGAGTCCAGTTTTCTTCATGTGTGATGATGTTAGTCATCAGTAGTAGCCAGTTCATTGCAGTGAGGGCATTTCTTGAGTCTCGACCTCAGTGTATAAAATGAGCTGCTGTGACCTCTAGGATAATCACAGCCTCATGAAACTTTACAGCCACAAACTAGAGACCTGGAGCATTCAGAGGATGTGCAGCTTTCCTAGGTTTATTGACAATAAGAGGATTTCTCAGCAGTTTGTAGAACAGAAGTGCTCATCATCCAATCGCTGAAATACAAAAATCTCCAAAATGACCAAAGTTTTTGAACCCAAATCAGAGCATGGATTCTTCTATGTTGTTCCAAAGGTCTTTATATATTAATGTTATATTCTGGAGGTTATTTCTGACCATTTTTATCCATTCTCGATATATGAATAAAATTGCATTATTGTGTGCAAATGTGTGGTATCAACTCAAATAATACTGCAAAAACTTATGGGACATAGTTGAAAATGGACTGGACTTTAGAAAGCGTACCCTTATGACCCTTTTATTCACCACAATAGGCTTCAATAAATAATTAATGAATTCATTAAGTCATTATAATTAGATGTTTTTGACCAGAACAAATTGACACACAGTGCTAATCTTCATCTTCAAAGCTTTCAGATGATGTCACCACCTCTATGATGCATGTATTGTTGACCTGCTATCTCCCCCTAAACATCCACTGCCCACAACCACCAAAAAGGTCTTTGAACAATAAGAAGTTAATAATAGAAAATAATAACAAAAGCAACTAAGTATAGATCAAATCTCTTTTTATCCCACAAACACAAAAATCCAAGTGACAGTAACTAAAATCCACATACTGTAAAGGACAGAGAGGATATTTAGACAACAAAGCGGCCTGTCTGATGGATTGACGTGTTTGCCGAAAGCTAACCCCTCCTTGCCTCGCTGCGGTCTGATGCGGGTCCGACCTCTGCCAGATTTTTATCTCAGTCAAGGTTATGACTTCTTTTGTAACCAACAGCTCCTCTGAGTTTTTTTTAGCTGCATGGCTTTGTATCAGAGAGGATGCAGAGATGGAAAATGAGAGGAACACCATCATGACTGTGATGAGTGAACACAACACTTGATTTTTCCTGTTTTTGAAAAGGTCGTTGAGGTTTTGGTTCGAGGTGGTGATTTGTTGAGAAAATCTGATAAATTCTGCTAAACTATCAGCTTCAACAGTTGATAGTTTCTCCTTATTGGGTGATGCTGTCTTTCAAATGTTGAAAAATGATTCTTATTGGAAAATAATGTGCTTTTGTATAGCAGTTTTGACAACTTTTTTGGTAAGGATCCCAAAACCAATCCACCATTTAGAATACATAACATAATTTAAGTATCTTACAAATGACATTTTAGGAAATGTATTCAGTAATATCTAGTGGAATATGTTACCTAGTAACCCTCCCAACACTGGTGGCGTGTAAGACATAAATACATTCATTCACAATGCTATTTCCCTTCTCTCCTTTGTCTTTTTATTTCCTAAAAGGCTCACACACACACACACACACCCACACACACACACACACAAACACAAACAAACAGAAGATCTGTAAAGTTCTGTAAAGGAGTGTTAAGCTGTGTTAAACCGCCAAATGTTTACTAGCTGGTTGCAGAGAACAGCTTCCCTGAAGTCATGTGGCCAGTGTGTAGCGTGATGCACCAGGGTCATGTGCAACTATTGCATCAAAGGGTTAATGCTACAACTGCATTATTAAAAATATTGTTTAACCGTTCACAGCTAAAGACAACAGTCTGATAAGCTTGAATGCTTTTTGAAGTGTACAGGTGCATCTCTATAAACTAGAATATCATAGAAAAGTTTATCTCAGTAATTCAATTCAAAAAGTGGAAATAACACATTATATAGATCCATTACACAGAATGAAACATTACAATATTACAAAAGACCTATTTTAAAATGTTTAATATGGAAATGTTGGCCTCTGAACAGTATGTCCATCTATATGACTCGATACTTGGTTGGGGCTGTTTGACTTGAACTACTGGAAATAGACTTTTACATCATATTCTAATGTATTGAGATGCACCTGTATATTTGATTTTTGCTGCAGGAATCTGTCGTACATAAGAATTTAACCTGATACGATGATTTATTTGTGAACTATTTTGCGATATGGTGAGTATTGCGATACAATATATTGCGATTTAACTGTTTAACTGCATTTTGTGTCGACAAAATTAAATTAAATCAAGAAATGTTTTGTCAAATAAGAGAAAATTCTCAGTCTGTTCATCTCACTTCAGTCTTTTTATTTCTCCACAATGAGAATCAAACCCAAAGACTGACCAACAAAGTATTCAGTCAAACTGAACTGAACTGATATCAAACATGTATGGATGACAACAACTGCAGCATTTTATCAAACTTTCAAAAACTTTAAGCTTCACTGCTCTGACTTTTTTTTTTGGAAGAATGAAACATAAAATAGCTTTGTAGCGTTATTTCGACAACTTCCCAACATGATATCCTGACTAGTCTTCTAGTTTCATATACCAGTATCTCCAATATATTCCCTAAAAGTGAGCCCTCTATGGCCTCTGAAAAAAAGGGTGAAAATACTGTTGGAACACTAAATATTAATACTTGGCGGCCATGAATCGATTACATTTTGCCACACAAAATATCGTGATACTATGCTGTATTGATTTTTCCCCACCTCTAAAAAGGTATGTTGAAGGAACATCACTGACATGGGAACCAAATGAACGGCTCCAAAAATAGATTATAAGTTCATTTATTTTTGAAACATCCCAAATGAATCGGTGGGAAAAGGACTTGAGACAGACTTCACACAGGAAATTAACACTGAACTCACCATTAACCTTCCATTAATTCCAGGCAGATGGCAGCGCTATGGGTTGTTTGGATGAGTGCGTCACTCTGTGAAGCACTTTATTACAAACCTGCCTTGTTTGTGCTTTAGAGGCACAGTATTTTTTGTACCAGATGAAAAAAAAATCTGACATTATATTCAGTTGATTTGATTGTCTCTTGGGAATAAGTTTTTCCGGCTCCAGTATGTCACTTGGTCAATGTGAAATACTTTGATTTAATAAGATAGCATGCTGCCCTACAATTAATCAGAAGAAAACTTTTTGGAGAGGAACCAGGGGGTCCTGGGGTTACAGAACATGGCCGGCATTAATCAGAAGTAAAAAGGAAGAAATACAGAGAAAGTACTGTGCCTTTCAGTCTGTAGAGTCACTCCATCTGGGGTTAAGAATTATGTGGGAAAATCAAATGTTTTGGCAAAATTTTTGGCAATCAGGGATGAGAAAGATACCTGGATAGGGAATAAACCAATGTCCCATGCAATGTAAACAAAACTGACTGTATGCATCAATCAGTGAGATCTACAGGTGCACCTCAATACATTAGAATATGATGGAAAAGTCCATTTCCAGTAGTTCAAGTCAAATAACCCCAACCAAGTGTTGACGAACATACTTTACACAGGTCAGAGTTGCACAGTCTGTTGAGCACTATTTAAAAACCTATTTATTCTCCTTGGCCTTTAGTCCCAGCTAGGCAAGAATCCTTGGCTTTTTACTTTTTAATTCTTTTATTTCCTTTTTAACTCTGTTTTTAAACTGAGTTTTTATTACTATTTTATCATTTTATTGCTTTTATTTTATTGTTGTCATTGTTTTTATTTATTACTATATTTGTGTATACTTTTTTATTGTATTTTAATAACTGTAGAGCACTTTGGTGGTTGTTTTTAAACCTGAATATGTAAATAAACTGACTTGACTTGACTTTTCGAAATTGTTTATTGTAATATTAAATGTTTTTTGAGACACTGAATTTTAGGTCTTCATTAAATGTAAACCATAATCATTATAATTAGAAGAAATTAAATAAATTAAGACGTGAAATGTTTCATTCTGTGTGTAATGGATCTATATAATGTGTTATTTCCACTTTTTGAATTGAATTACTGACATAAATATACTTTTCTATGATATTCTAATTTATTGAGATGCACCTGTATTTCATACTGTCTATGAGTGAGACTCAAGTTTTAAGTGTAAAGTTCAACAAAAATGGTCAAAAACTGATCATTTTAAACACTTCAACATAAAACCTTCAAAATTGAAAAGTTTTTGAGTACTTCCTTTGCAGTTTTTTTAATGCATTTAGCAGCTTTTTAATCATGAGAAAAGTTGTAATAATTTTGTCACATAGTTCTGACGCAAATCCCAACTGAATCATGTGGCACCTTACACTTCAAATAAACTGACAATGCAATTTACAGCGTGTAGTGCCAGTAACTCTTTATGATTCAACCATATCAGGTGACTAAGAAAACAGAAAATACTGTTAAAACAATATGCCTTTATTAACAGTTTGACAATAGAGAAATGAGGGACGTGACAAAATGTCCCAAAATTTCCTCCCAGAGGAGAGGGCAGGATATTTGAGGATGTGGTGGCGCCATTGGACACTTTTACTAAATGAATTGAAGTGATACTGTTCTGTGGCCCTCTGCAGTTTACTTTGATGTACGAGTCTCTGGCGCCATCTAGTGGCATTTACTCAAAGTTGCATCCGTGAATGATTGATTTATATCCTGTCTCGAGAAAGTACAGGTACATCTAAAAAATTTGAATATTGTGAAAAAGTTCAATATTTTTTGTCAATTATTTCAGAAAGTGAAACTCGTATATTCTATAGATTCATTACACATAGAGTGAAATATTCAAGCCTGTTTTTCTTGTAATTTTGATGATTATGGCTTAGAGATAATGAAAACACAAAACTCAGTGCCTCAGAAAATTTGAATATTAAATAAGATCAATTAAAAAAGGATATTTTAAACACAAATGTCAGGCCTCTGAAAAGTATCTTCATTTCTATACACTCAATACTTGGTTGGGCTCCTTTTGCATGAATTACTGCATTAATACTTGGTGGCATGGAGGAGATCAGCCTACAGCACCATGTTGCTTTTATAGCAGCCTTCAGCTCATCTGGTGTCTCTCACCTTCCTCTTGACAACAGCCCATAGACTCCTATGGGGTTGAGGTCAGCCCAGTTTGCTGGCCACTCCAGCCCAGTAACACCATGGTCATTGAAGCAGCTTTTGGTACCTTTGCCAGTGTGGGCAGGTGCCAAGTCCTGCTGGAAAATGAAACCAGCATCTCCAAAGAGCTTGTGGAAGCATGAAGACTCTAAAATGTCCTGCTAGATGGCTGCTATGTTGACTGTGGACTTCAGAAAACACAGTGGACCAACATCAGCAGAGGACATGGACCCAAACCACCACTGACCCAGGACTCATATTGAACTTCTTCACAATATTCTAATTTTCTGAGACACTGAGTTTTGTGTTTTCATTATCAAAATAAGCCAGAATCATCAAAATTACAAGAAAAAAAACAGGCTTGAAATATTTCACTCTATGTGTAATGAATCTATATAATGTATGAGTTTCACTTTCTGAAATAATTGACAAAAAATACTGAAGTTTTTCATGATATATATATATATATATATATATATATATATTTAGATGTACCTGTAATGTGGATTTAGAAGTAAGTAGGAGTGCATTTGCTCGCGTTATTTTTTCTGTTTGTGTCTTTTCTTTGGACGGCATTGACATTTGAGAGCTCGGACAGGGCTTTTATTTTGGTGGGGTTGGAAAAAGAGGATGCTACATTCATGATGCTTAAATTGTTATTAAACAACTTCGAGACATTAACATCAGATAAATAAATGATGAACACATGAACTCATAATATATTCATATTTGGGTCGGGCATAATAATAATAAACATTTTTACATTTAATTGGTCTTGGGCGTCCTTGTATGATATGATACGGATGGTAGAAAAAAAAACACCAATAGCGTATTCTGAATTAATGAGATAATTACCTCAGAATTCCAAATATATGTATAAATATATTTAATATAGCCTACATAAATAATGTAACTGATTGTCCATAGTAAAATGGACGCAAATTATAGAACATTTTTTATCTGTTCTTTACCTTAACGGGATATTTTTCAAGTTTTTAATACTCTATCAGCACAGGAGTGGACACATAAGAATTTCTAATACATATTATTTAAAATCATAATAATTTCCAAATTATCATTACAGGGTATAAACAGAAATACTTAAGTTTAATTTAATACCTTTTTTAAAATCAACACGACATCGATCAGTAACTAACTGTAGCTGCAAACTTTTTAACTTCAGTGTTGGCGGTAACTAATTTTAAAAGCTGTAACTGATAACTGTTTCTTTTTTTCTTTTTTTTTTTAAATACTTTTTTCAAAGTCAAATAAAGTACCTATATCACAGTTACTTGATACTTTTTGCTTTAATAGCAGCACTGATTATACACAATTATTTGCTATTTAACCCTAACTGAAGACAAAATGTTATTTCATTGTGTGTGTGTGTGTGTGTGTAATATAACTAGGGCTGTCGATTAAAATATTTAATCGCAATTAATCGCATGATTGTCCATAGTTAACTCTTGATTAACCGCAAATTATAGCACATTTGATCTGTTCTTAATGTACCTTAACAGGATCTTTTTCAAGTTTTTAATACTCTTATCAGCAACAATCCAAAAGAATGACAAATACTGTTCAGGATAACCTCAAAGGTACTGCATGCTCAAAAATGATGCTGAAAGCCAAACATGGCAAACTGAGGCCCAACAAGAAGCAGATGACTGTAATATTATTTAGTAATGCTAACACCATCCCAGCTAGCAATTTTTAGTTCTAAAAACGTTCTGAAAATATTACCAAGAATGTTTTAGTAATGTTTTCTGCGGGAAGTTTTCTTTAAGTTCCAGGATAACGTTCTCTCAAAGCATTCTTAGTAGTTTGTACTGTGTTTAGAATTAATTAAATCAAATGAACATGAACATTACCAGTGCCTATACCTCTGGATGGACTAGCTGACATTATTGATATGATCAAACCTCCATGTGGGGGGCAAGGCAGTTACACCAGCCTGATGCTTTGCTCAAAGCGGGGAACTCTAGAAAACATTTAAGCTGCTGCACCAAGGCACTTGGAGAGGGGTGGTACAGATGGAGACATGACCAGGTCTTAAAGGCAATTTCAAAATCCATTAGTACTGGAGTCGAGCAGGCTAAGAAGATCCAACCCTCAAAGTGAAACATCGCCTTTGTCCGAGTGGGAGAGCAGATTGTCTGCCACAGTAGTAGTGCCACAGTTGAGAGTACTTTGGGGGGACGGCTTGGAAGAGGAAGGAAGAGGAAGATCACAAAGTATGACGGCTTGATGGGAGTTCCTGCAAGGCGGCTAGAGAGCAAGATGCCTGCCAATAGAGTTGGGATGCAGGGGCTTTGCAGCCCAGTCTGTTCAGAGCCTTCAGCTTGCTAGGCATACAGGGAGAGAGGAGGAGAAGAGCCATCCACATGCAGCCGATGTGGCAGAGAGAGCCTCAAGATGGCTGTGGCTCAACAGGAGAGAACCATGGGGGGTATGATCCCCAATGATTTCAGGAACATCACTGAGGATGTGTCCAGAAGAATTAGCAAATATAATTACATAGTTTGGCCATGTCTTGGCTTACATTAGGCTTGTTTCCACTGAATACTTTCTGAGTACTTTTTGGAAAGCGGGTGTGTTTTGTGTTTTGGCTCCGCCCACTAGTGAGTTCTCCTCGGCCTTTGTTCCCATACAGGTACTTTTGTAGCGGCTAACCAACAGAGTTCCAATGTGACAGACTGAGGCGTCAAGCAGTGTTTGCAAACTTACTGACTTTGTTGCTATATTTAGCGACTATTCAGAGCCCTCTAGCGACTCTTTTTCAAAAAAGCGACTAGCAACAAATCTAGCGACTTTTTCTAGTGTTATTGGAGACTGTTACTCTTCTTAACGAGTAGCAGGCGTTGTCATAAAGCACTCACAAGCAGCACAGTCCTCCAGCTGGAGCTGGTAACCCCTCAGTGTCCAGTTTGCACCAGTCTGCCAATGAATCACGCATGCGCAAAATTGCCGCTCAGTAGCAGCTCAGAAAGTACCTACCCCAGGCAGGTACTTTCTGAGCCGCTACCTGAGCTGCTAACCGGTGGAGTTGGGCGGATCTTGTGCAGATCCTCTCTCGTAAGCCACGCCCATAACGGCTCACTAGAGGGAAAAATACCTAATGGAAACACGCCTATTGGCTTTGGGGAGGTAACTTAGCCAGCTTTCCTGGAGCTGGCGTAGGTTGAGGCATTTTATTAAGAATATGTATTGAAAATGTCTGACATATGTCATTTTAGCCCTTAATATGTACACTATTCTGTATTCTGAGGCCTTAAAAACATTCCAAAATAATTTTCCAAATTTTGCTTTGAGAATTTTCTTCCTCTGTTGCCATGTAACTTTGTAGGAATGTTTTATCAAACACATCCTGTATTCTGAGGACTTATTAACATCCATAAAACATTTTCAAAATGTTGCTATAAGAGTGTTCTTCACTTGTTACCAGTTAACATTGTAGGAATGTTGAATAGAACATTCTCTAATCTACATCATTTCACCAATAAAAAATAAATTAATAAATAATTAAAAAAAAAGAACATTCTCTAATCTGTTACAGACAAAATGTTTTACCTTTGTTAACGTATCACATCACAGGAACGTTCTGGACAAAACATTCTGTATTCTGAGGACTTATTAACACCCGGATAACATTTTAAAATATTGCTACGTGGGTTAATGTCTAATATCCATCCATAAAACATGTAACAAGTTCTTCACTTGTTACCAGTTAACATGGTAGGAATGATGTATAATAGAACATTCTATTTTCCGTTTCCTACAAAATGTCCCAAAAACATCCCCAGAATGTTAGACAAAGTGTTTTACTTTTGTTCACGTATCACAGAAACGTTCTGGAAAAAAAAAAAATCTGTATTCTGTTTCCTACAAAATGTCCCAAAACATTTTGAAAATGTACCTTCTTTTTTTTTTTTTACCATTTATACACACAAAAACAGCAGAAAAAATAAATAAATAATAAAACTACAAAACAGTCTATTTGCATGTAAATTAAAATAGTAATTGTTTTCATTGTAGAAAGAAAATTCACATTTTAAAAATGGTCTAGAAACATAAATGGCACACTGTGAAAGCTCCTATGATTGCACTTACATTCTTAAAATGTTCTTTGAACATTACATGAAAACGTTTTCTTCAAACCATTAACAGAACTTTTAAAGGAACATTTGCTAATATTGTGGGAACGTTCCCTGCTAGCTGGGACATGTGAAAAGGTTAATGAAACATCCTGTTTAAAACAGCTCAACACAAAATGATTGACCTCATGAATCACAACAACAGACACATTGTACAACAGGTACATTGGTCAGTTAAATAAGATGTGTGTCTAACCTCACATGGGGATAATAAATATACAGTGGCCCTGAGAGCTCACGCACTGCAACTTAGGGAAACACATGCAAATACAAAAAACACAAACAAATTGAGAAAACATCTTCATCAATTTGACAACTCAAGCACAGCATTCAGAAAATGCACTGCAAACAAGAAAAAGTGATGCAAATAGACCACAACACAACACATAAAGAACGATGCAAAGACCACAACACAACAGAAGTGTTTCCAGAGGACACTTAAAACTGATGCACATGTCTGGACACACATGTGATATTATCACTTTATTACAAGATAATGATCATTTCAATGTTATAACCTGATAATTTCACATTATAACAGGTATAAGTCTGGAAACACTTCTGTTGTGGTGTATTTGCATTGCTTTTTCTTGTATTGTGTCATGGTCTTTGGAGCGTGTTTCCTAAATACTGCGCTTGAGTTGTCAAATTGATGAAGATGTTTTCTCAATTTGCTTGTGTTTTGTACATTTGCATGTGTTTTCTTAAGTTGCAGCGCTGTGAGCTCTCAGGGCCACTGTGTTTGTTTAGCTCGTCTATTAAACCTCTGAAGTCCAGAAGATTTTGGTTCAAATTTGTCAACTTCCTACGCATTCATTTCTGTCTCTCTTTAGCATCTTTCAGTCTGTCCTTACATCACATGCATGGCTCCTTTTTCTCGACTCAAAATTTTTCATTTTATTTTAATTAACAAAGTGTAAAGCTGCCAGGAACCGAAAATACAAATAAAAGTTACAGGTGCCTATGGAAATGTAAAAAAAAAAAAACAGCAGAAAAAATAATAAATAATAAAATTACAAAACAGTCTATTTGCATGTAAATTAAAAATAGTAATAGTTTTAATTGTAGAAAGAAAATTCACATTTTAAAAATGGTCTAGAAACATAAATGGCACACTGTGAAAGCTCCTGTGATTGCACTTTCAATTGGCTTTCTCAGCTTGTCTACATATAATATATAAATAAAGTTATTACTGTAAATAAAACAAGTGTATTTTCAATAAATAGGTGGACTCCAGAGGGTTACTAGAAATCTCCGACAGGCACTGAAAGCAGCACGGGAAAGTAGCTCTGCGGTCACGTGACTCCAGACTAAGTCATGTGACTGAAGCAGTAAATGAAAACCGCGGAGCTGCTTCTGGAGTGACCACTGAACATCAGACATCATCCAGGATGGTGCTACCTGGGAGGCCCGGGCTGCTCCAGCTCTTCTGCCTGCTCGCCGTGTTTGGGTCGGTGTGTCCGCTGGACTCCGGCATGCTCTTCCCCCGGGAGTCCTCCTCCAGGGAGCGGAAGGAGCTCAACGGGCTGTGGAGCTTCAGGGCGGACCAGTCCCCAGACAGGAACCAGGGCTTCGAGAGGCAATGGTACAAAAGTCGCCTGGCAGAGGTGAGCAGGGCGGCAGATAACAAAGCAAAGCAGCTCACTATGTTTACTGACAGTGCAAGTCTTTGTTTAGTCACTTTTACCCACTGACAGTATTTTAACATACTGACAGTGAACACATCAAACTGCTTCATGGTGAAATTAGCTTCAACAGGGTACAATACAAAACATTTTAAATTTAAAAACATCATAAAAGGAACCTTTTTAACCGGTTTCTTGTCTGAATGTTGCATGTAGGAAACAGTGTACCATTGAACCAACGACCCATTGAAATGAAGGTCTTGAACAGTCTAAGTTCAGCTGAATGTTAACCAGTATCCATTTGATTAGCAAATAAATTGCATGAAACTTTCAAAAATGAAGGTTTACTCCCCTATTAGTAGGACTATACTTTTTTCCTAAAGGAAAAGGGCCAGGAAATTACTTTTTGAGTGTTTTAAGGGGCAAAATGGCAAAGCTGTTTCCTTTGGAAAAGTCTGCAAAAAAGGATTTCAATTTGACCCCTTGGAGTCGTGTGACAAATTAAAGCATTGCTATTGTTTTCCCTTTTTTTCTAAAGTATTGCATTACTCAAAAAGATGCATTGTAGAAATTTGACAGGCCAAAAATGGGTACGTTGCCTGGGCAACACCGTACCATAGAGGGTTAACTATGACTGGACTCTTTCATATACTTCTGGCTACGTTGCAGTTGGTTTTGCAATAACCCTGTTTTTCAGACCTGCTTATCATTTAGTTAACATTTCGAAATACTGTATGTGTATTGAGCTGAGGAACTAAGATGACTATTTTGTCCAAAACAAGATGAATCATCCAGACTGCGACAAACCAATGTGTAATGATAACGATCAGTTTTGCATACACGCACTGAAACAGCAAGCAGTGAATATGTCCCTTGCATTTAACCCACCCTTTACAAAACCAGTGAACACACCATACAAGCTGTAACTTGCAAATGAAACCTGAACCCGATGAAAAACCTTCAAGTCTTCAAGTATACCTTGATTGTTTGCTTTTATTCTTCCTGTAAGTCGCTTTGGATAAAAGCGTCTGTTAAATGTAAATGTAAGTCAACCGTCTATGAATCTACATATGCAATAAAACCACTGGATGCAAACGTACAGCCCCTGCAACGAAAGAAAGGAAAAAAAGCTATTTTCAAAGAAATACTGTAAGATGAGTGTTGCGTCCCCTCTTTAAAAGGATGAGGAGAGCAACACAACAACCAAAAGATATGCAGGAGTCAAAGTGGAGTGCCCTCTGGCTTTGCTTGGCATGTAACATGGAGTAATATCATCAACATCTTTAAAAAGAAAATGATATATCTGCATATATATACATATATATTTTTTTATTTTTAGCATATCATGTCCGACATAAGAACAGTTTAATTCATCTAGTAGTCTATTATTTAAAAAAAAAAAAACATAATTATCCAAGAACCCCGCCCAAGAACAGTCCAAAATAATATTTTTATATTTATTTATTTATTTATTTTCTTATTGATTTAATAATTTTATGACCCCTCATTAATCGAGTGGGGTCCTGGCTCCAAGTCTGGGTGGTTTTACTAGTGTAAATCATTGGTGTAATGATAAACAGATCCATGGTTAGAGATAAAATATTATCTTTTCATTGAAGTTTTTTTTTTTTCCGTAGACCGGCCCAGTGATTGACATGCCAGTCCCTGCCAGCTACAATGACATCACGCAGGACACCACTCTGAGAGATTTCATTGGCTGGGTGTGGTATGAGCGTGAGGTGGTGGTGCCCGCCCGCTGGATCGACGATAAAGGAACGAGAGTGGTTATCAGAGTGGGAAGTGCTCACTATAATTCCATAATGGTGAGTATCACACGGTCCTTCCACTTCCTTAGTATAATGTGCATATTAGGGAAGTTATGTTGTAATTGTCTGTTTTTTGCAGTGGGTGAACGGGGTGAAAGTGACGGAGCATGAAGGTGGCCATCTTCCTTTTGAGGCTGAGATTGGCAGTTTAATCCGCCAGGGCCCACCTCAGCCCTGCAGGATAACTATCGCCGTCAACAACACTCTGACCCCGCACACTCTTCCTCCAGGAGTCATCAGGCACATGGACGACACCACCATGTAACCTCAGTCTTTTTATGTTCACTTAAAAACCTCGAGAGCCAAATGAGAAAGGTTCCTTCTGGCAAAATGTTTTTCCCATCTGGATGAAAAAAGGGTTCAACCTTTATTTTCTTTTAAGTCGGCCACCTCGAGACTTGTGAGTCTCGAGGTGGCTGACTTAAAAGAAAATAAAGGTTGAACCATTGAGGCTGACTCGAGACTTCTTTTTTTTTACATTTTTTATTTGTATTTTGTGAGAGCATTATAATACAGTGCTTACTTAAAGACAATATACAATAGTATTTCTGCCACTCACAATCAAGGTTGACCTTTTCAAATTTCTGATTCAAATTTCTGACCAATCAAACAATAGTTCTTGGACGCCACACAGGAACAAAGTTCTGCCCAGATGATGTCTCAAGAACAGAGAAATGTGTTCTCTCTCCCAGAGCTGCAAGAGAAGCCTTTAGTCTGAGAATCTAGTTCTTCTAGTTTGATGTCGTATTTGGACATTGTGCACCTGTCAACAAGTTTTCAGATAATGAAGAAAATGTAATTGCTCAACAGGTATCCTCCAGGTTATTTTGTGCAAAGCATCTACTTTGACTTCTTCAACTATGCTGGCTTACATCGCTCCGTGCTGCTGTACACGACTCCCAAAGCTTATGTGGATGACATCACTGTGGTGACCGACTTCTTGGACAGCACTGGTAAAAAAAAAAAAAAAAAAAATCCACTAAATTACAATAAACATATTAATTTTTTAATTTTAAATCACCTTCAGCACCGAGCGATTTTCTCAGAGAGGGTTTCCCTTCATTTCAGGTATCGTCAACTACAAAATATCAGTCAAAGGTGCTGCGACAGCCAACCTGAAGGTCACTTTGATAGACAAAGATGGAAGCTGTGTGGCCTCCAACAGCTCGCCATCTGGAGTGCTCAAAGTAGCAGACGTGAAGCTGTGGTGGCCGTACCTGATGCATGAGAATCCTGCTTACCTTTACTCTTTGGAGGTAAGAAAACCTGGTTATATACATGTCTCTTTTCAGCGTCCATTATCAAAACAAGCTATTTCGTGTGTGTGTGTGTGTGTGTGTGTGTGTGTGTGTGTGTGTGTGTGTGTGTGTGTGTGTGTGTGTGTGTGTGTGTGTGTGTGTGTGTGTGTGTGTGTGTGTGTGTGTGTGTGTGTGTGTGTGTGTGTGTGTGTGTGTGTGTGTGTGTGTGTGTGTGTGTGTGTGTGTGTGTGTGGCCTGGGACGATAACAAATTTTGCTGGACGATATATTGTCCCACAAATTATTGCCGATAAACGATATTATTGTCAACATGATAATATATCATAATAATGCACACCCTTTCAAATACAATACACTTTTATTTCTCTGTTTTTTTACCATTGTAATTTTAAGAACGTTTAAATATCCTAAATAAATAAAACAAACTTTTTTTTTTTTAAAAAGGGCAGCATTTATTTTGCGATGTAGCAAACTCCACTTTCTGTGAGCGCACAGCGCTTATATTTACTTTGTCGACCAGTGTTGACTGTCGGGACGAAGGCTCTGCATCTCCAGGTGCAGTTTTTTTCCCCAGCTGGGAAAACTGGGTCGGGTGGTTCTGCTTTAGATGGGCATGCAAGTTTGTTGTGGTGGCTTTTTTTGTTGCCACCACTTTTGAACAAATTCGGCATACAGGCTCGTCCGTGTGTTGATGGGCTCACCGTTTTCATTCGGTTGGAAACCGACATATTCCCACACCGGGGCTGTGGCATTTGGCTTTGCAATCATCTTTTTTCCTCGCGTTGCTCCGCACGAGGCTCACCTGCTGCACTCTGTGTGTAGCCAATGCTAGCGGCCCAGCCTTCCCCACAGAGACAAAGAGACTGGATGACTGACAGGAGGGTTCACTCCGCTCATTCTGCTATGGAACAAAAGCCCCCAGGTGCTGAGATCGAGCACAGAGTGAATCCTCTTGTCATCCAGCCTGCTTGGAGGCAACAGACGAGGCAAACAAACACGCATGCGCATGGCGATATAGCGAGGCCGGCAAAATTATTGAGTTCATTTAATTTATCGTGCGATTAATTGATTTATTGATTATTGGCCCAGGCCTTGTGTGTGTGTGTGTGTGTGTGTGTGTGTGTGTGTGTGTGTGTGTGTTATTTTGCCTATGTATGCTAGCGATTAATTGATCATCAGTGTTATAAATAATGGAGTTTGCATTCTTCCAAACGCTAGTGGACTCTCTGCAGTGGTTTGAGATTCAGCACAGACTCTTCTATTTCCACTGTCTGTTGAAAGCAATGTTGCTGACATTTGCATTTTTAACATTTAGGTTCGCTTAACGGCAGCGGATCACAAATCTACGTATGAAGATGTGTATACTCTACCAGTCGGCATCCGAACAGTCAACGTTAGCGGCACACAGTTCCTCATCAACAACAAGCCCTTCTACTTCCATGGAGTCAATAAACACGAGGACTCTGACGTGAGTACCAGCAGAGGGAGCAAAAGCTTCACCAAAACAACACGAGCAACAGACTGCCACAGCTCAGTCACATGGATGTTTAATATCTGAAAACAAACTTGGTAGAAACTGTCCTGTTTACTTTGTGCTGTAGATTCGAGGTAAAGGCTTCGACTGGCCCCTGGTCGTCAAGGACTTTAACTTAATGAAGTGGATGGGGGCCAACTCGTTCCGCACCAGCCACTACCCCTATGCTGAGGAGATCCTGGACATGTGCGACCGCCACGGCATCGTGGTGATAGATGAGAGCCCGGGGGTGGGCATCAAAGAAATGTAAGTGTCACTGCTCACATCACTGTGACCTTTAGGAGTGTTGAGCATTCAGAGAGGAAGCAGCATGAACATCTCCTGTTAGTCACAGTGTAAGAGGACGGAGACAGGAGAGCCCATCACATAGGTCCCATGTTGTAAAAAGTGAGAGCTCCAGGTCTTTTTTTTTTGTTGATAATGAACAGGCCTAGGTGAATACTATGAAAGTATGCTCAAGAAATCACCCTGGATAAGTAAGTTATTATTCTTGCAAGTAGTGTTGAAAGTTCCTGGCTCAGTTTTAGGTCTGACACAGACTGCACTCAGTCTGCAAAACAACAACCAAAAGTGGACTGCATCAGAATAAAAGATGCATATTCCCAAAGTGTATTTCCTAATAACTGATGGTTAAGGGTAAAGTAAAAAGAGGCAATAAATTACATGACAAAACAGGTCAAAATTACAATTTGACCACTGTTTTTTTCATACAGATGATGATGACTATTAGCTTTGTCTTTTGGGCTGCTTTGAGACCTGGTAACGTGAAATGATGAGCGGAACTGGAGGCCTTTCTCGGTTAGCCTGACTTATTTTTAGTTGCTTCAGTTTCATAAAGCAAATTACCGTAAACATAGTAAAATCTAGTTTCCTAGCACAAGTTGGCATAGTAAGTTGCTTTATGGAAAAAAAAATACTGAAAATGATTTAGACTCACCAAATAAACCTGGCTTGGACGGTAAACTCACTTTCAGGAACAGGCCCCTGATGTGTTGGTCTAGTTCAGGGGTCTGCAACCTTTACAGGCAAAAGAGCCATTGTTGGCCAAAAAAAAAAAAAGTAAAAATGTTGGAACGGAGCCGTAAAACCTTATTTGGAGCCTTAAAATGAAGATAAAACAGCCTACTCAGTCTAAATTAGCCTACCAACATTACTAATAGTTCATAATGAGCATTTATTAAGATGTTTTTGTCAGAACGCAACGAGGACCCAGTTGGAAATTTGTAATCGAAAGCTAGCCTCACTAGGGAGAACTCAAAACTTGACTTGAAGTTGGCAAAATGTAGAGGTTAAGGCACCGGGTCGTGAGCTTTTGTAAGCTATGATGCATATTTTAGGTGACTAATAATGTCCTTTATAGGCTACATGTTTTTATAATTGAAGAACACAAATTGCTTTCAGCCAACACCATTAATAACTGAAAATGCAAAGAAATAACTTTCATTCTGTACAATTTTTTGTAGTCTACAGAGAGCCACTGTAAATGGCTTAAAGAGCCACATGTGGCTCCAGAGCTGCAGGTTGGCGAGCCCTGCTCTAGTTTTTTCTCTCAAGATATCAACCCGGCGTTTGCTGTATCTGTTATGTCTTGTTGATTGCAGTCAGAGTTTTGGAAACGAATCCCTGACCCATCACCTGGCTGTCATGGACGAGCTTGTACGTCGGGACAAGAACCACGCCTCTGTGGTCATGTGGTCCGTAGCCAACGAGCCGGCTTCAGAGCTGCCCCCCGCTGGAATGTATTTCAAGTGAGTACGGGTGTTTTTGTTTAAATGTGAAGCACCGAAACAAAGCCATGAGCTTTGAAATTCTGAGGTTTTTGGGGGTATTTTCAGCTTAATTTGATAGAGATATAGACAAAGGATGTTTTTCAAAGTCCCAAAACTTTTAAAGAAGTTTAAAGCCTTAAACTGTGTGTCTGTAGTACAGATACTGATTTGTTATCAAGTCACAGTCTGTCCTTTTTCTCTGATATGTAGAATGCAGTAAGAGCAGTAATAAACCTGCTCCAAACATTAAACAGCTGGAGCTCATGAGTAGCCTGAGGCAAACAGGGAAGGCAAACACTCGACATGCCCAACTACTGTACTCAGGTGGAGCTGTACGGGCTGTGTGTATGTGTGTGGGAACAAAGTGTGCACATAACTCTACTGCACGGACATGCTGTGTTGTAGGGACTACACGTAACACTGTAATCATATAGAAAGAACTTAAAAATGTAAACCTCTAAAGATGTTTTCTGTTTTTGTTTCAGGACCCTGATACAACACACCAAATCTCTGGATCCAACGCGGCCCGTCACTTTTGTTACAAACAGTAACTTTGCCAGGGACAGAGGGGTGAGTTTTAACTTGCTTCTGATCAACATCATGCCAAAGTGAAAACCTGCACAGGCACAAACGCATTATAAGTAATTTGGTTTATTCATGCATAAGTTTTGATTGTGTGGCTGTGGCTCAGTTGGTAGAACGTGGAAGGTTGGTGGTTCGATCCCTGACCAGGGCAGCCTACATGCGAAAGATACTGAACTCTAAATTGCTTCAGATGCTGCGTTCATCGATGTATGAAGTTCCTGATGGTTTGGGATAGCCTCGGCCACTAGAAAAGCTCTATATAAGTTTAGTCCATTTGTAAAAGAGTAACTTAAAACCCCCTGAAAATCTTGTTGTTTCAGGATAGGCTAATTTAAAAAAAACCCTGAAATATAGACATTCTTGGTAGATTTAGCGACTTTTCAGACCCTCTTAACGATTTATTTACTAAAGCAACTAGCGAAATTAACGACTATTCATTCAGACTATCAAGGAAAAGGCAACAAATGTATTAATGTAATATATGCGGATGCGATAAAATGCTATTGAACGCTGGCCTTATGGAACATAAGATATTAAAAATCAGCATTATAGTATCCCTCCATGTGTCTGAACATCGATGTCACCGTGGTGAGGAGGAAGTCTGTTTAATAACCAGTGCTGACACAGAGTCAGTTCATTAGATTAGTTTTAATCTTCAAGGAAGTATTTGAAAGAGCAGTGTGTTTATTGACACATTAATCTCCAGCTGTGCAACAGTTATTGAATGGCTATTACAGCTGGATCCAACTCAGAAAAGCATAGTTGAAAAAAAAAACTCCAGAGGCTGGTTTTGTTGGTTTTGTCATGACAAGTTGGAGATTTTTAGAAAACGACAACGTCTTGTACCTAGATATACTGCTAACGTAGCTACTGATGCAGGATTGCGTCATCAATGTGCGTATGATGTAATCTGGCAATTTTTGGAGCTACTTTCATTGTAATAGTGTTGGAAACACTGTCTGCAGTGACACAGCAAGTTAAACATTTTCAGAGTTCCCCTTTCAGGTCTATAACATAATGAATATTTCAGCGAAGGACCTGCTGCAGATACAGACACATCTGTGGGCAGAACGGAGAGGATGTGCAGGTGATGGTGGCGGCAGACACAACGCTTTTTCCTATTGGCCGGCTCACTTTTCTCAAAATACTCCCAAATAGGGGCAGAGGCATTTTTCTTTTTTTATTAGTCCTGTAATGATAACCCCACCACTCTCAGTCACTATCTTTCTCAGCTCGGCCTGTTCTATCAGTAGAGACTGCCCTCTGGTGGCACGTGCTGGAAGATGAAACAGACTTGAACATTTCGTCCAAGAGAGAACAGTAAAACACGTCTTTGGAGGCCGGTGTTTTAACACCAAAAAGCTGAGCTACCCTAGCTCTACCCTGTTCTCTAGCAGAACACGAGACACAACCTACGTTTCAGGGTCAGATACTGAAACTTTTTCAAATTTGTTTTTATGAGCAAATGTCAAATTTTCTTTCCTCAACAGCACTGGCATTGTTCTGGCTGACTTGTGCATCAAGAGATACAACAGTAGTATTTCAAAGCCCTTAAACATTTAATTAGAATCATGATTATTTTTCTGTAACGTTAAACAGGTATGACTAAATAGGCACCAGTCAAAGCTAAACTTTCACGAAAAGAAATGTATTTGTTTTTATTAATTCACTCAAACTGAAATACTCTACCTAATCGGGGCTGTGCTGGTGTGGTTTGTTCTGATTTGATTTACACATAATACCACAACTGTTATTAGATTTTGATTTAAATATTTCTGAAACCTGATTGGGACGTTATCTCACCTTTTGCCGATTTGGTCAAACCAGTGAGAAGAGAAAGACGGAGATGGAAATTGTAAAATACCTTTTTAGCAAGGTTATTTGTGGTGTATTTGTAATATATAACTTGTCTGCATATTCTCTAGGTGTTTTACAATGTTGTGATGCTTTTATTTTGAAAAGGTACAACCCAGTGTGAAACGGGTGCTTTTATTTTGAAAGATAGTGACAGGACATAAAAGGTAGAACGATAAAGTAAAAAAACGAATGGTAAATTAAAAAGTAGTGCTTCGTAATTCAAAAGTTGATATAAATTAACAAAAAGGCTTCTATAGTGCCTGGCTGACAGGGGCACAAAGTTTGTTAAAGTTTATTTTCTTGTGTCATGTTTATTTGTGGCCATTTAAAAAAATATATTATTATAAAAAGAGTTTATTTGTTAATGCTAATGTTTGCTATTTTCCCATCTCGTAGCTCTTACGGTGAATTCACAAGGTGGAGCTACGGTTTAAATAAATCTTGTGTCTCTCATGTGATATATCCAGAACTGTTCGGCATAAAATAGGATGTTCAGGTTGGATCAGTCATAGTTAGAAGTTGACAGAACAAATTTGTTTCACAGCTTAAAGGGCAGATACAGATGATATAATCATACAAATGATCCTGAAATAGTGTTCTACAGTTTACATAGGTTAAAGAATACTCGTGTATGCAGAAAAGAGAGTTTGCTTATACAGGCCTGAGGAGAATAAGAGTCAGAATGTGAAGGGATCATGCTGAGCTTCAGATATTGTTGACTCAGTATCAGAGTTGTTGACATGCCTCACATTCCTGTGCCCTGAGGAATATCTCAGGACATACCTCGAAGCTTACAGGTACTGATTACTTTGCAGTCCCAGACTACCTGCAGCCTCTACTCGGCCAGAGTTATTTGCCTTTAGGGTGAGGGATGTGTAGGCACTTTCTGCTGCTGCACGCTAAAAGCCGTTCCATAGTTCCTAATATTGATAAAGATGGGTCACTCTTGTGTTGACCTACAAAACACCTCGCTCCTCCTTATCGGTTCCATCTCCTCCACATTGCCACCTCCTCCCGCTCCCTCAGATCTTCCTCCTCCATCCTCCTCTCTGTACCTTCAGCCCGCCTCACCACTATGGGGAGCAGAGCCTTCAGCCGCTCTGCTCCCCAACTCTCTCACTCCCACTGGACATCAGAAATACAGACTCTCTCCCTTTATTTAAATCCAGAATAAAAACTCATCTGTTCCAATTAGCTTACTCTGTTTGATTACACTGCACTTCTTTTTTTTTTTTTTTTCTTTGGTTGAATATTTTCTGTAACCGCACCACTCTTTCTTTGTTTTGATTCCCTGTATTGTCTTGTTTAAACTACTAGTGCAGTGCCCGTAGGAAGTATGTATTTGTACATTACATGCCACACTACAACGTCTGCAACTCCATAAAACACTTACTTTTCTTACTTTTTAGACTTACAGATGAGATGAGTCAGGGTGGAAATCCAGAGTGAATTGTGTTACTGACCAGGTGTAGGCCTATCACACAATGGGGCGGAGCTCCCCTAAAAGGCGTCCGATCAGAAACACAACATGTCCTACGTAAATAATGATATTTTAAAAAATGAACTCAAAAATCTTCAAAATCGAGGATGCACACCTTCATGCCATGCACAAGCTACATATGAAATCTTAGGTCAGTCTGACTAACGGTCAGCGAGATATGCCCTAGACACACACACACACACACACACAGACGCTTCTTGCTTTCATAGATTGATTGTACAGTGTCCTTGAGTGTTGGAAAGACGCTTATAAATCCAATTTATTATTATAAATGACTGATCAAACTCAAACAAAGTTATATCTACTCTTCTGTCTCCTCTCTAGGCTCCCTATGTGGATGTAATCTGCATCAACACTTACTTTTCCTGGTACCATGATGCAGGCCACCTGGAGGTCATCCCCATCCAGCTTAACACAGAGTTTGAGAACTGGTATGGAAAGTACAAGAAACCCATCATCCAGAGCGAATATGGAGCTGACACAGTGCCAGGGCTCCACAGCGTGAGTATTCATACCAATACACACACACACACAATCTTTGAAAGGCACTAGTGTCCTCACTAGTGATGGGAATAATTAATCAATGATCGATTAATGGTTGTTACGAATTTGGTCGTTCATGTGGAATTTTTAATCAATCTGTGTGTTGTTTAATTTTAATTTTATCTATAACTGTGTATCACTGAACTGACACACGCCGATCATTCAGTTCTGCAGCCGTACGTGAATAAGACAATGAGCTGAGAATGAAGTTGGATAAAGCTACAGTTTGCAAACTGAAAGTTGCAATAACAATTATAAATCAGAGAAATACAAAAGTGTTATTTGAGCAAAACTAGCTTACTGTATCAAACCTTGCTAGCATGAATTACTAGGTTTAATTTGATCAAAAAACGTTTTTATTAAATATGCAATATGCATTACTGTGAAAACTAACCTCATGCCTTTTTCGGGGGCTAAAACATAAAACATTGAACTCCTTCACGTTATCCCGTTACAGTATGATCTCACTTGATTTAATTTTACGATCGACCGTAAGTCTCTATTCGTCCTTTCAAAATAAAAGCGCCCGTTATCAAAACAGGCTTTTGACGCTGTTTTCTCACTCTGCAGGATCCACCCATGATGTTTAGTGAGGAGTACCAGAAGGAAGTCCTGCGGGGTTACCACCAAGTGTTCGACAAGAAGGAATATGTCATTGGAGAACTCATCTGGAACTTTGCCGACTTCATGACTGAACAAGGTAACAACAACCTGTAGAACCTGAACTGCTGCTATTTCTCCCAGTTTACACACTGCCCCTGTTAGTATGCTGAGTAAATACTGCAGTTTATTTCCCTCCATGACGAGAATAATATGAGGGTTTTGTTAATGCTGTAGACAGGGTCTATAGGGGATCAAAGAAGAGGAAATCACGCTATAAAAGTGTCTTATGCTACCTATACATCAGAAGACTTTGAAAAGATTTGGAGTTTTTAGTCTCAGACTGAGATTTTAGACAGACTGTGAATCTTGCAGGGTTACTATTTACAAAACTACAACTACATTCTTTTAGCATTTTTTTCCCTACCATGCAATTTTTTTCCTCATCATGCTTTTAGTAAAAACGTACAACATGGAGGAGAAGCAGCTTTTCGCTCCAGCCGCTCTAGTGTGTGCAGTGGTTTGTGTTGAAAAAAAAAACAACAACAAAAAGAAGAGAAGAAGACGCCACAAAATGCCCCCTCACAAAGCTGAAAAAGGGATTTTGGAAATGTTCCAAATCAGACACTTTCCATGGGAATTATTGACATTTATGGGAATTACCCAGTTAATTCCCATAAATGTCAATAATAATTGGGGGTGATTTAAATTAACTGTATCACATCCAAACATAAATATAAACATTTTGTTTTGTCATAAGAAGACAGCCATGTTAAATAATACAATTAAAAAAACATGACATTTCAGCAGATTTATTTGTAAGTAGAAACTTATCAAGTTTTAATTATTTTATTGAACAATCAATTATTTCATTGAACAACAAAAACATGACCCCACCCATTCAAAAATTGAGTAAAATTACCCCAAATCCCCCAAAAGTTCCATTCAACATGTAAATCAGTTGAACATGTGAAGGAGGAATGCACAGTAAATGCAGGGGGCGTGGCCTCGATAGGGGCGTGGCTTCAGAATGGGGAGTGGACTCCAAGGGGGCGTGGTCTCAGCAGTAGCTCTGCAGTAAGCAGTGTGCTGTGTGCATGTAATTGAGGAATAGCAGATATTCAGTTGTACTTGTATGAAATCTGGTTGTTTTAGTCCAGATTATACTAAAATATATTTTCCCCCACTATATTTAAGTTCCCTGAGTGCCAACCATGAATTTAGTAAATTCACGGTTTATTTTCATAGATTCCTGTTAATGAAAATTCCTGGAATTTTGCATCCCTAATGATGAGTAGAGCTGCCATGGTTAAGTAGATTAGAAAATTAAATAATTTTACCTGATGCTGTGCAATCAGTGAAATTGTCAAACAAACCTAAAAACAACGTTTTAATATAAAGCTCCATCTCTCACATGATATTTCATGTTCACCTTCGTATTACTTGCAGCTATCTCCGCTAAAACCGCGTGTGCACCCGGTCTGAAGAATGCATCAAGTGCACACATTAAGTTATTATTATGCTATTAATATACATTTCTGGGCTCTGGTGTTCCTGTATATGAATGTATAAAAACAGCAGTTTGAGTTTGTATATGACAGAGGGCAGCAGTGATGCAAGCAGAGCAGTCCTTTTTGTTTCTGTTTCAGTGATGTTTTTCAGGTGAACCACATTGTTAAGCTTTGGTATTTTGTCAATGCTGAGGTTGAAGAGACGACTTAAATCATCTCTACAACAGTTTCACATTTCCCCCTCTTTACAGGTACATCTCTATACATTAGAATATCATAGAAAAGTCAATTTCCAGTAGTTAGTCGAATAACCCCAACCAAGTATTGAGTCATAAAGATGGAGATACTTTTCAGTGGCCAACATAAAATTGGTCTTTTGTAATATTAACATGTTTTGAGACACTGAATTTTAGGTCTTCATTAAATTTAAGCCATAATCATTATAATTAGAAGAAATTAAATACATTAAGACATGAAATGTCTTATTCTGTGTGTAATGAATCTATATAATGCGTTATTTCCACTTTTTAATTGAATTACTGACATAAACTTTTCTATGATATAGTCTAATTTATTGAGATGCACCTGTAGATATGAAAATATACATGTACAGGTTAAACATAAACAAGTCAAAGACACAGATGATCAGTAACCTGATTATATTAAAATCATACATGGATATTAATAACCAGGTTTCTTACATTCCCAAACATGTAAGAAAGTTCCTGTGTTTTCCGTCCTGCGCATGACAAGGTGCTTGTTGCTCCCTCTCGTGTCTGCAGGGATCGTACGTGTGATGGGGAACAAGAAGGGCGTTTTCACCAGGCAAAGGCAGCCCAAAGCTGGAGCATTCATCCTGAAGGAGAGGTACTGGAGACTAGCAAATGGAACAGGCAGACTACCTCCGTGGACCAAGTACCCCTGCTCGTTGTGACACCCAGTCCACAGGACCGGCTCGATCCCATGTAAACACTGTGGCTCATGGAAACATTGCTGGTCAGTTTCTTGAGACAAAGTTTAGTTAAGCACATACAGTCATAGAAAAAAATATTTATTAGACCACCCTTGTTTTCTTCAATTTCTTGTTCATTTTAATGCCTGGTAAAACTAAAGGTACATTTGTTTGGACAAATATTAAAATAAGATTAGAATTAGAATAGATTAGATTAGAATAAGGGATGATATCTAGCCATTTTCCATTGTTTTATTGATAATGATTTTGGTTATCAAGAAAACCATGGAAAATGTCTAGATATCAGCTCTTAAATTAAACTCTTAGCTAGTTTTGTTGTTATCATTATAATTGCCCAAACAAATGTACCTTTAGTTGTACCAGGCATTAAAATGAACAACATATTGAAGAAAACAAGGGTGGTCTAATCATTTTATCCATGACTGTACATTCACACTTTGAAACCATTTCAGTGTGTGCACATGATCAAACCACCATGAAATTTTGTTGTCCTATGGTCTGCAATTTCTAATATTTTTAAAGCATAAAATTTGTGATAGTGCAATCACATTTTATAATAGTAGCAATAATAATAATTATACCTCTGATATGAAGGAAGTGAAGGTGTAAAACTTTCAGTTGTTACCGGAAATGATGACACACATAAGCAAGGCAGTGACTTCCTCTGTTACCATAAAAAGATAGAGGTCAAAACCAGATCATAATCCTTCATCGGTGATCAGCTCTGACCTTTGATATGTCAGGTGATTATGAGGACACCAGTCAGAGGACGCACATCACATTACAAAGACACTGTAAAGAAAGAGAGTTTGCACACTATCTCCGCTTAATTTCATTTCCTTCATGTGTTTGGAGACATATTTTCTTAAATGAACGCATAAAATAGTTAAATAGTTTCATATAACAACAGTTTTGGAAGCTGCTGTTATTTCAGAGCATTTAGCATCAGCATAATTTGCCTTTTCTCAAGGTAAAAAGTACTTAATATGTGTACTGTTCATGTGAAATGCAATGCTGAATCTAACCACAAGTGTTTTATTTTTATATGTATATATAAATCAAGTGCAAAAAAATAAATTTTGCTATAATTAAGGCCAATAAAGACAAAACTATTGTACTCAATATGCAAATTGTATTTTTTTAAATCATTTTAAAAACCTTTGTGGTGGCGTGACTGCAATCAGACAATTATTAGCAATGACTCAGCCACATCAAACTAATAACTCTGTTACAGCTGGACAAATAATGAATATTTAGACTCAGAGTAGCTACCATAGCAGTATATCTACAGTCATGGAAAAAATTATTAGATCACCCTTGTTTTCTTCAGTTTATTTATTTAATGTCTGGTACAACTAAAAGTACATTTGTTTGGGCAAATATAATGATGATAACAAACATAGCTTAAAAAGTTTAATTTAAGATCAGATATCTCGCCATTTCCCATGGTTTTCCTGATAATGATTTTGGTTTTTGTCAAGACAACCATGGGAAATGTCTAGATATCAGCTCTTAAATTAAACTATTATCAGCTTTTTTTGTTATCATTATATTTGTCCAAACAAATGTACCTTTAGTTGTACCAGACATTAAAATTAACAAGAAACTGAAGAAAAAAAAGTGGTCTTATTTTTTCCATGACTGTATGTATTGTTCGTGTGAAATGCAACATGAATCCAACCACAAGTTTTATTTTTATATGTGTATATATAAATGAAGTGCAAGAAAATCAATTTTGCTATAATTAATGCAAATGAAGACAAAACTACTGTACTAAATATGCAAATTGTATTTTTTTAAAAGCATTCCCAACATTATTCTTATAGTTTTGTAGAGCACATTGAAGTGTACTTTACAGTTTTTGTGCTGTTTCTCAAAGTCTCTAACTGAAATCTTTAAAAAGTCAACAAGTGGTGTGTTCATCGTTGGTGGTGGCGTGACTGCAATCAGACTTTTTTTTTATTATCAGTAACTCAGCCACATCAAACAAATGACTAAGAGCTGGACAAATAAATATTTGGACTCAAGTTTAGATTTCTATCAAACACAGTAGCTACCATAGCAGTATATCTATTTACAAGATGTTGCTAAAAATCTCCAACTTGTCATGACAAAACCAGTAAAACCAGCCTCTGGAGTTTTTTTTCAACTATGCTTTTCTGAGTTGGCTCCAGCTGTAATAGCCATTCAATAACTGTTGCACAGCTGGAGATTAATGTGTCAATAAACATGCTGCCCTTTCAAATACTTCCTTGAAAGATTAAAACTAATCTAATAAACTGAATCTGTGTCAGCACTGGTTATTAAACAGACTTCTTCCTCACCATGGCGACATCGATGTTCAGACACATGAAGGGATACTATAATGCTGATTTTTAATATCTTATGTTCCATAAGGCCAGCGTTCAATAGCATTTTATTGCATCAGCATCCAATATTGTTTGCTGTTATTGAATCTGGATCGTTGAATCCCTGATTAAATCTCTAGCCTAGGTTTCATAAAAACGTTAAAATAAGATCTTGTATTTAATTTATTTTAATTATATTGAAAGAACTAGAACACAATTGGCAAATTTAGGGAAATTATTTAAACTAAATTACAACCCATTTTGTACATTGCAAAAAAGAGTAAAAAGATGAAAACAGTGTCACTTTACCAATTTTTCCACATGAAGTTAACTATGTAAATTGAGATCTGTGGCTCTGAGGGATCCATCTAAAGTAAAAATAACTTCTAAAACATCACATGTTGGTTTGGGTAATGCTTTGAAATGTCGCCATCTTGGATTTTGGAGTGGATCTGACTGAGGACACCATGCATGCCCACCTGTACCGGCAACCTGGCTGCAGTGTAGCGAGGCGCCAGGTGCAAAGTCCCTGCTAACAAACTTAGCTTCCATAATTCAGTAAACCAGAAACAATGTCATGGCTATTAAATGTACACATCACCATGGATATGAATTGCTTTAACGATATCCTGGTTAGCAAGCCTGCCTTAACCCTCCTTATGTTGTGGGTAAAATTGACCCATTTCAATGTTTAAAAAAATAAGTTTTTTCACTAAAATAAAAATGTAAAATATATATATTTTTTAAAAGTCAATCATCTAAAATATTGTATTTTATATGTAGGTCTTTCCAATGTATATAAAAAATATTTTAAATGCATTTTTTTAATAAAGGAGCAAATCATTTTCATTGAACCATGATCTGTGAGAGGTAAAGAACACCATTGCACTACATATTGATTGAAATGGTTAGTAAGGGAGCTAATAATGAAATATAAACTATTTTTATTGGGATTTTTCTGACACTTTTGGATAACTAAACATACCTCTGGTTATTGCAAGAACATAGCCTGCTTTATTGATTATTTCACTCTAAATGGGACAACAATTCCCAAAATGCACATCATGCTATATTGAGGACTTGAAAATTGTGATTGAGACCAAAAACTAACTAGGAAAATGTTTACCAACATAATAAATCAAGTAAGAAATAGGGTCATTTTCTCATAGACTTCTATACAATCTGCAATCGTTGGAGTCGCCCCCTGCTGTCCCTTAGAAAGAATGCAGTATAAGACACTTCATTTTATAGGACATAAAGACAAATTGTGCTCCAATCCTTTAATGTCACAGTAACAAAATCATTACACAGCAGCGTTCCCCTTCTACTTTAGTCTCTTACTGTATGTTTAACAGCATTTAATTGTATTCAAATAACTTAAAATGACAGGTAGTTTCAGAGGGAATGTTTTAATGGTAGATCATTTCCACATGACAATGACACAATTAAAAATGTTCTCATGTCAAACGTTTCCACAGTTTTCCCTTAAGGTAAGCTGGATTTAAACAGATTATTTTTTTGCACCCTCCTACCCTTCATGTAACACTTTTCCATGTAAGAAAATACAGCATTTTAAAACATATTTGGCAATACAGAAGCAAACCCAGTAAGTTTTCCTCCACAAAGAAATTTAATAAAACCGTTTATGCTGACACATGGATTCCTAGCCCTCCAACCCCTCAACTTTTTATTTTTTTTACTAAAATAACCCAGAATGTTAACAGTCTATACAGCTAAAGGGCGTACTTAATGATGGAAAAAAAGAACATTACAATCATGTAGAGTGTATTTTTTAGCTAACAAACATGACCTAGCTAGACAAAATAAAGATGAGAAATATATTGTGGAGTTCAGGGAGGAAAAAGGGAACGACCATTGATTTGACAGGGCATTTTGTCCGGCAATTTCTGAATGGATTGTTGCAACGATACTGGATATCAAATCTTTGGGAATTACCAATTTGATCAGATTATATGTTAAGGAAGGCAAGCAGGAGTGCCTGTTAAAGTTACCATTCTTCATTTTACAAGGCTATTACTGTTGCTCGTCTTTGGCTCAAGGCCTAGTGATCAAACAGAAGGCACTTTTGTTGGCATTGGTGATGCAACTAACATGGCAGTTATACCTCAGGGCCTAAATGAATATTCATGAGAATGCAGTAATCGCTTATTTTGACCTTCTTTTTTGACAATAAATCATCACACAACATGTGTTAACAGCCAGAGATTTCAAACTTTTGACTCAATTTCAATACCCATTTCTTTAAAGTAACTGCACACCACTAGTGTAACAGGCTTGCATATGCCTGGACGTAATGATAGGCTACCTACTCTATACTTGTCGGTTCTATGGTCGATACTCACAGGACCCATAGTTGCCACAAAAACTAGCAAGTTATGTCAGTTTGACTTGTGCAAGTGAATCCATAGGAGACTTGTCTTATATGTGAGTACACAGGCTTTCCCAGACAATGGACGAAGACAAAACAGTGTGGTTGTTAATCTTATTCTGAGTTGAGATGAAGCAGAACCTGATGTTCGCCCTACAAAGGCAATACTGTATAAGGAAGATCTTAAAGATGACTTGCTAAGAAATGATGCAAACATTTAAAATCATTCTATGGAGGACAGGATACAGTTTGCTAAAAAGGACCGTGCCATTTTTACTACCAACTCAAGGCAACGTAACAACTGCCAACCATTTTCCAAAGCAAACCACAGTGTTTCAATGAGTTTAAATGTGTTTCAAGCAGAACTCTACAGATTTTACACATCAGATTCTGTTTACAGGTAATGGGGAGATGGTTGTCACCATATGAGTAAGAAAGAAGTAGGTACAATGTTTTGACAAGTAGGAAGAATACATGGAATAAAAAAAAGATGTGCATGCTTTTGCTTGCTGCTTAGTTCTGCAACAGTTTTTAGATTTAATGTGACGTGTGATTGGCCACTGCAGCAGCTACAACTCATACAGGAGTTGACAGTTTAGCGAGAAGAGAAGTGGTAGTAGCATTTAATGCAACTTCCATTCACATGATGGGTATTGAATGAAAAAAAAAAAGGTGTCACAAGTTGTTCTCGCTTGGTGTTGGTATCACTAGGGGTGCTGGCATTGCAGATTTTTTAAACGACACCCAGCCCCACTGGTATGCAGGAAAAACATATATAACATGCATAATGCTTTGGAAAATGGGTAGCAATAACATCACACAGCCTGTGTATGATAAGAAGTTAATGGGTGCATGAACAGACAATTTCACTTTGACATTATCCTGGGGATACAAAGCATCACCTCAATTTCCATTTTCAAAGACAAGCGATGACTTCACATGTTATCACAGGAAGCACGTCTGTGAGATTACTTTCCTGGCAGTTGCTATCATCAATACATTAGCAACCTTCAATGTTTAGTCAGGGAGAACCTGAATTGTATTAAAGTGAAGGGGGCATGGAGACTAGCAGTAATGGAAACTATTAACAAACTGGTTTAACACCACAGATGAATCACATTATTACAGTTATGACGACAACTGTTCTGGATCTTTGACAGTGTGTGTGTAAGATTGTCCGGTGGCCAACATATGCTTAAAGCCAGGAGATAGTGTACCATGCATCTGGATACTTTAATCTTTAAGTTGATTCTGGATGGAAAAGAGACAACGGTCCTACTCCGTTGCCTGGTGCTGAACTGAACTGACAGTAATGTGGATTTCTATAGTAAAACCACTACCAGCTGTAGTTGCTTTTCTCTCTGTACAATGTTAGATCAACAGCTTCAGTGTCTGCAGCCGCTAAGAAAACCGTCGGTGATAGCTTTCCTACGGGAGCAGAAATCACCACAAACTCCACATATGGCTTAACATACTGTTTTGTTTTCTTACACCTTGTTACACTCCTGCCACTCATGTCTACATAAATCATGACATTGTTCCAAGTTTTGTTCACATCCTTGCAAATGAACTGTAACTCAGCTTGGCAAGATCACCGTTACTGTTCAATTGACATCAAATGTATACAGGCTGGACAGTGAACAAAAGCCAGATGAGCATTTAAAACAGCAAGATAAGAGACGCCTCTGCCACCAGGCCACTCTACACCTCAGCAGACAATCACAGTGTAGCCGCCTTTGCTACCTCATGAGACTCTATTAGGGAGGGAGAAACACTTCACTGGTATCTTAATTTACAAAACTGTGATCATAAAAATAAAGCCTTGGACCTGTGACAATAAAACAACGAGCAGAACTGGTGTTAACATGACATTACACCCCCCCACCCACACCCAAAACATAAAAAAGAAAGAAAAGAAAAGGTAATTCACCTTAACACTCCTTTAGGCACATAAGTCTTTATGGATCCCACTTGTGAGGTGGTCAGGAATGCTTTTCACACAATAACCAAAAGAAAAAACAAAAAGAGTGAGGGTGCCTTTATGCAAACTTGGTGAAAAGAACCCATAGTTCTGTTTAAAAGACTTGTGTCGGTGGCTTCAGATGAAACAATAACCACTTACAACAAAGAAATCCACACAACTCTGAACTGCATGCCTGACCAGGATTACAGGACGGAAGATGTCCCGAGCACATCTTCATCCATCAACCTCTGTGACCTTTATCGCTTTTTTGTTCCCAATTTACTGACGTTTTTCTCCTGTTTTATCGGTGGGTATTTGTCCTTAAAGGTTTGTGTCAACACTAAATCACAATCTAGCCTGGAATATTGCTCAGCAGCTATTTACAGAATTGCAAAAAAAAACAAACAATCTGACTGATCTACACACAATATCTCACATTGTCCTGTGTTTATTTTTAGTGGTCCTCTTCATAAAAGAAACGTACTACAAAGTGTAAACATGAAAAGAAACTATTCTGTATAAATGTTAATCGTTTTGCCCCCCACCCGCCCTGCCGTAGAACCTTATCTGCAAACGGTATGATAACCTAACGAGTGTTTTTCGAATTTTGGGACCCATTATTCGGCTCCGAGTATTTAGTGCAGATCTGCTGTGCAGTAATAGGACCTTTCTAACCATTTCAAGTAAACCCCTTTAATGTCCTGTTTTCTTCCACCTTGCGATCCTTTTTGTTCAAAAGAGAGCTGTCCTCCATCGTTCTGTATTGCGGCCTTCTGCCTCTGCTTGCTCGGGTTGACGTGTTTCCCCACACACACTCACACACACAGCCAGCCCCTTCCTTATGTGAGTACAATGTTAAACGAGGAAAAAAAGAAATTAAAAGAAAATCATCTTTCACTTACGAATCCTTCCGTGTTTGCAACATTGAGATGTCAGGCCCAACATTTAAGTTAAATTTCTTCATTTTTTTTGAACACACAGCAGAATAAACATTGTTTGGAAGCAAGGTCTCCTGGTGGCAAGTCAAATGTTCAGAGGTCACATTTCTTTTTTTCTTTTTGTTTGTTTATCGTATTTTTCTTGCCGTTCTCGACAGCTTAGTCCTGCTTGGCCTGCAGCTGCTGCTTCCAGGCCTCATTCAAGTAAACCAGTCGCTTGTAGTTGAGAATAAAGAGAATGAAGTTCAGCGCATATGTGGTGATGCAGATGATGCAGAAGTCCTTTAGGACAAAGTAGAGGATGTAGCCCAGGTAGAGCGAACCCACCACCGACAAGATGGATGTCGTCATGAGAATAAGGGCGGCCATTGCACTGACAGTCATTCCTAAAGCAAGAAACACAAACTAAAGCTTAGGCAAAAAAAAACAAACACAACCTTAGAACACACAAGTAACTTGATGAGTCTGCTCTTCCCCTGGAGGTTTCAGACTCAAACACTTCTCTATTTACGTAACCAGCCCCCTCGTGATGACAGTAAGTTAAACACTGCTCATATTATTCTGTTGTCACATGAGGTGCAGTCATCGTTCTAAGGCTAAGGGCCCTGTCTACACCTATACAGACACCTTTGATAACTGACATTTTCCTCCAAGTTTTGGCCTTTTGACAACATACAAACATAGTTTAAGTTCACAGATTTTTGAAAATGCCTTCTAAAGGTGCAGATTTTTCAAAACTCTGATCTGTGTGGACATGTATTAACTGGGGATGGGAATAATGAATCGATGATCGATTAATGGTCGTTAAGAATTTGGTCGATCACGTGGAATTTTTAATCGATCTGTGTATTTTTTTATTTTATCTATGACTGCGAATCAGTACTCTGAACTGAAACACGGCCGAGTGTTCAGTTCTGCAGTCGTACGTCAATAATATAATGAGATGAGAATTAAGTTGGATAAAGCTACAGTTCACAAGCTGAACGCTGCAATAACAATTATAAAACAGAGAAATACAAGACTTTTAATTTTCAGCAAAACTAGCTTACTGTATCAAACCTTGCTAGCATGAATTACTGAGTTTAATTTTATCTAAAACTTTAATCTTTACAGTTTAATCTCACTTAGTTAGTTTTATGATCGACAGGAAGTCTGTTTTCGTCTTTTCAAAATAAAAGTGTCTGTTAACAAAACAGGCTTTTGCATAGTACTGTATACATATTTTTTATTTTGCCCACATATGCATGCAGCGATTAATTCAGAGTATAAACAGAGAGTACTCTGCAACAGAGTAATTTCTCTTTTGCCTTAGCACCTTGGGCCATGGACGTGAAAGCTTTTAGATAAATATCTATAAATAATAATAAGAAGACTTGCAAGTAGCAATTAAACTACTAAAAAAATACTTAGAAACAAGTAGGCTCATTTTTTCATAGACTGCTATACAATTGGATTTCTTTTTCCTTTTTTCAGGGGAAAATTTTCATTTCACTTTAAAAAATTGTACATATACTTGTAGACAGGGCCTTAGTTTCAACAGTGTTTGTGCTTGTGATAAGTCATGAGGTCCGTAACAATCTGGCTGTTCCATACCTAAACTAATATAGCAGGTTCCTGATTTCTCTGCCTGGCAGAATATTCATCCTAACAGTTTCTGGTAGGTCTGCACATACACAAGTCACACAGACTGACAACTCTAACAGCATGAATAAACTGCATATGTGTGGGCTGGAACGGTTCATTGGGAAACCACAGAGAAGTGTTAATGTGGGTGCTTGGTTTCATATGAATGTTCAACTAGAATAAATGTTTTACATACCATCAGTTTCCAATGAGCATTAATCCTGACACAAATGAAATGCAGTAGTGGAATTAAGAAGTACATTTACTCAAGTACAATTTAAAAAGGTAGTTGTGCTTTAATTGAAATCTAATCTATTCTTATGCTGCTTTTTACTTCTGATCCACTACAATTCAGAGGCATTTAGTGTAATTTTTACTTAATTTCTTTCATTTTAAGGCTTTAATTACTAGCTACTTTGCAGATTCAGATTAGGAAACCAAAATCCCCAACTAAAGTGTGGTATGTTATTATAGATTAAACAAGACAGGAGTACAAAAAGTAATGAACATTAGTCTCACCTTTACCAGCTGCATCATCAAAGTGATACAAACATTAATGCATCTATAATTATAATCCAAAACATACGACTCTGAAATGGACCAGATCTACAGTGTGGTACTGCTACTTTTACTCAAGGGCAGAATAAGTAGGATTTTCCTCAAAACAACGTATAATATTGTACAAAAGTAGTCCCTTTAAGCCATCAAGTGTGTGGTGGCGTCTAGATCTACAGAGACTCTGCCTGTTGCCTGTATTTTCTCTTTTCTTTTTCTTTTTGTTGTGTACAGGACGTTTCTTCTGGCCATCAGCCTTCAAGAAAAAAACGTATCAAACGAGAGTGAATCTGGAGTCGGCTTTCACCTGCTGAAGAGCTTTTCAGTCAGGGGGTGAGCTCTTCTGGTGTTGTTAAGACGGTGAGAAGGGGCCGACTTTGTTGTTTTTACAAACCAGAGGACAAATCCTACTGATTCTGCCTTTAAATAAAACATCTCAGTACTTCTTACCCCTGGTGGGACATTAATACATTAACATTAATAGTGAGAAATAACCAATAACACATTCTGACAATATAAAGCATATAATACAAGCAAACAAGGAGGTGAAATAAACTTGTCAATTCACAAAGATTTTTCCATGACTCGTATGCCCAGTAACTATTAATACCTCTGGGTTTATTACACCATTGTGGGCAATGTCACAAATCAATGAGCTGGACTGCTTTATAGATGTATTTTTATTTCTATGACTTTCTCGTGAATGTGAAGCTGGATAATCCAGCAAGTTAATAATAAAAAAAATGTATATTGGTGGTTATTCTGTTTTTTGGCCATTTGCATTTTCTCAATTGATTTTCCAGAAAATGTACAATATCATGATCTTTTTTCATGTTGTGATACAAAATGACATATATTGGGGGTCTTTTATCCAAGTTGTCCACACCTATTCTCTTCTTAACATTTAATAACAATAATAGGAAAACATTAAATCACAATCATAGAAAAATATAATGGGAATAAACACAACTATGGCTATTATTTGAAGTCTAATTATAAAATCTGAGTATAAAGTTCCTTTTTTTTTTAGTCGTCCCATGCTGTATACCGTCATTAATCAGAGGTTTACCCTTGGAATACACAGATTCCTACTTACAAATATTTAACGGTTC